>NC_088399.1:71127267-71394767 GCF_034236695.1 Oncorhynchus nerka | reverse complement strand
TACACTGTAGACACACAAACACACACCTCTTCTTCCCTCATCCTGATGGTATAACTACACTGTAGACACACACACACACACACCTCTTCCCTCATCCTGATGGTATAACTACACTGTAGACACACACCTCTTCCCTCATCCTGATGGTATAACTACACTGTAGACACACACCTCTTTCCTCATCCTGATGGTATAACTACACTGTAGACACACACACCTCTTCCCTCATCCTGATGGTATAACTACACTGTAGACACACGCACACACCTCTTCCCTCATCCTGATGGTATACCTACACTGTAGACACACACACACCTCTTCCGTCATCCTGATGGTATAAGTACACTGTAGACACACACACACACAAAACTCTTCCCTCATCCTGATGGTATAACTACACTGTAGACACACACACCCACCTCTTTCCTCATCCTGATGGTATAACTACACTGTAGACACACACCTCTTCCCTCATCCTGATGGTATAACTACACTGTAGACACACACACCTCTTCCCTCATCCTGATGGTATAACTACACTGTAGACACACACACACCTCTTCCCTCATCCTGATGGTATAACTACACTGTAGACACACACACACCTCTTCCCTCATCCTGATGGTATAACTACACTGTAGACACACACACACACCTCTTCCCTCATCCTGATGGTATAACTACACTGTAGACACACACACACAACAATATCGCCGCACTCACCCTCTTACAGAACTATTACAAACATCACAGATAATTATATTGTTGTCCTGTTTTTGTCAGAGATTCAAGAGGGATCTTCAGTTCACTCAATGCGAGCCCTTATGAATAAAAGCCTAATTCATAGGAGCAATTGAAATCCAACTGAACCCAACATTGTGCCAGAGACCCTCTTTACAGACCCTCCATTAACCACTCTATGAAACGATCTCTTTAGAATAGATTATTGCTGCCTAGCAAACATAAACAATATGTCTGTCTGACAAACTGTTCAGGAGAGTTACAGTACAGGTCACCACTGATCTAATAAGATCAGCCGTTGAGTCTCCAAACTTATAATGATCCTGGGAGGTGGAGTACATGGGTTAGTTCCAAATGACACCCTACTCCCTATATAGTGCGTTACTTTTATCGGAGCCCTATGGGCCCTGGTCAAAAGTAAAGGACTACATTGGGAATAGGGTGCCATTTGACATGCATGGGTGTGTGGATCATAGTACTTAGTGAATAAAATAAAAAAACATTGTCTTCCGAGGGAAGGACTCTCCTCTCATCCTGATGGTGTAACTACACTGTAGACACATACAGGAGACGGCTGCAGCAGATTGACATTGAGCAATCGCAGAGTGACAGGTGAGTGACAGGTGAGTCTGGAAGCCCTTCATTTGAAATTCCACGTAGGGAGTAATGAGTGTGTGTGCTTGTGCAGCCTGCTGTAAGTGGCGGCCTAGCGAGTTACAGCTGTGTGTGCAGCTGCTGTCTGTGCCCATCATCAGAGGGCTCACACACACACACACACACACACGCTGGGGAGTGAAGGTCAGGGTAGCCTACCACAGAGAGGAAAGCAGCCAACTCATCTTCTCCTCCGTGCTGTGGAGAGGCAGAGGACTCATGTTTTCTATAATCACTGTGTCCTCTACAGTGTACCCATCAAATAGAGGATAAATATTGGTCTGATGTGCTTGTGAGTGTGTTAGGTTGTTATACTCTCAGTGAAATCACAGGTCTCCTGGGAGAACCTTGACTGACACATTTACCAGCAGGGAAATGAACATCCATTCTGAAACACACCCTGCCATAGGTCACTGTAAAGGTCAACAACCTTCAGCTTCTGCCAATCACTGACTGGGTTGCCATTCTTAGGTCACTGGCCTGGTCAATACAATACAGAGGAGTAATAAAATACTAGCATTTATTTATCTGCTCACAAACACACACACGACAGTGGTCTAGCAACCAAGCTGACAAGGCCGAGGCCTCACGTCAATGTGAACTGAATTCACTGTACGGTGTTGAACTACATAGTGACATCTGACAAACAACATTTCATCTTGTTACAAGGACACTCCCAAACCTGTCTGTCCCCTCCTTCCCTTCACATAGGCCTACCTACAGTATCATCTTCCATACAGCAACTATTGGTCTTCATAACCACCTCATATCAGACAACAGGAGGAGTATGAGGCATTAGGGATCATGTTGATGGAATGGTACCAAGAGTTACAGCTCTCTCCCTCCCTTTCTCCACACACACACACACACACACACTTGAGTAACACACAAAGTATCTTCCCGGCTGGCGCTGCTGAGGCGAGGTAAGCAAACAGCTGAGGTAGAAAATAGGGAATCACAAAGCGTGGGCATCTGCCTCCCTACATCAGCCTCCATCACATTACACAGGAGCTCACTTAGTGGTGGGTGTGTGTGTGTGGCCTCCATCACATTACACAGGAGCTCACTTAGTGATGGAAACATCAGCTTGTTTTTTATAAAACCAGTCGACCACCACCGCAATGAAATCAGTTAGAAGATGGAGAACCTTCGCTACCACTACCATTCTATCTACAGTGCAGTCGGAAAGTATTCACACCCCTCGACTTATCCACATTTTGTTATGTTACAGCTTCATTCAAAAATGGATTAAATGTTTTTCTTTTACCCCTCATCAATCTACACACAAGACCCCATAATGACAAAGCAAAAACTGGTTTATACACATTTCTCCATCTCCCACCCAGGGTCTAGGCAGAGTGAGAGGGGGAGGTGGTCACCCATTGCCAGTCTGTTTTATAAGGGACACTCTCTGTTAAAGGCCCAGTGCAGTCACCATTTTGTATCATATTCTACAACAGCTGAGGAAACTAACACTGTAAAAGTGTCAAAACATTTGATCAGTGTTATTTCCTGATAGTTGCTGGTTGAAAATAAAATCTACAGAGGACCGTCTAATCAGGAGTTTTGCATGGGCGTGAGTTTTGGCTTTCCATGGCGACATCAATATACGGGAAATTGGTTAATAGACCAATTTCAGTTGTCCCCTCCCCACTCAGACCACTCACAGACAGTCCTAGCAAAACTATTATTGCTTGAGAATTTTTTGTTGTTGCCAAAATGCTATTTTTGCTAATTTTAATGGAAATCTCTTAGAGTAAGGTACTTAAATATTACCCAGAAAAACGGCAGCATTGGGCCTTTAAATGGAAGAAGACCTCCAGACGTCTTAAGAGGGCCAGATAGGCAGAAGGCTGGTGATACAGAGGAGGAGGAAGAAACAGGAGAGAGAAAGAAAAAGAAGAAGAGAGGAAGGAGGAGTTTAAGTGCTTGACAATAAGCCTCCGTTCCGTTCTCTGAGATCCACAGAAGAGAAAAGATATATCTCAAGCTTTATCTTGCAACTGAAATGTCACCAGAGCCTGGATTGTCCTGCGAGAAGTGAGTGAGTGGTACTGTAACTGGTCAGAGGTCACTGATGAAGTAAGACAGTCAATCAGCCACTTCACTGATAAAGAACCAGCAAGAGTAATTTCACAAAGTGTGTCGCTTACTGTCCACACCTTTCATTCTATGTATATTAGTCCTTTTGACCAGCTGGCCGTAATCAAACTGTTTACCAGGTGAGACAGTGGTTGTTGAAAGGGCTACACCTACCAAAAAAAAGAATTTTCAATGTTAGTCACTTCACTTCCTGTACTACAGGAGAGAAGTCCTGTCACTATGGGGGAGATGGGGCTCTCTGTCATTGTCTGACAAACCCACCCATTAGACTGACAGCAGACTATGCAGACACTGTGACGTTAGTCTCCTGGATCATTGTCCCTCTAATTCCAAGATTTATTTTGTGATGGATAGAAGAAAGAACAGATGATGAAAGCACTCCATATACCCCCACATATGTAAACAGACTTAGAGAAGCACACACAGCCACACAGCAGAGGAACATTTCAATCCATTTCTGTCTGGTCTCATTCCAAGCCAACGGCTTTACAGAGCGTGCTTGTTTCCACCATTCATAAGTGGGATTTTTTTGATTTTGTCACATGTTCATTTCCCCCTGCTGTCTGATGTTTGTCTGTCCCCAGCCTTGGGTATGTAGACCCCCTTTGCTTTTGTGATTCTGTTTTTTAACCTTTATTTAACCAGGCAAGTCAGTTAAGAACACATTCTTATTTTCAATGACGGCCTAGGAACAGTGGGTTAACTGCCTGTTCAGGGGCAGAACGACAGATTTGTACCTTGTCAGCTCGGGGGTTTGAACTTGCAACCTTCCGGTTACAAGTCCAATGCTCTAATCACTAGGCTACCCTGCTGCCCCGAATTGTTGCAATTCCGTGTTACAATTTAGCCAACTGGTGTCAGACTATGTCTATGTTGTCTGCTTCATTCCAAGCCATTGGCTTCAGACAGAGCAGGCTTGTATACAGATTACAATTTTGATCCAGTTCTCTTTGTCAGACATCAAGACATCAATTTGTCCCTGTCTGTAGTTGTCTATCCCCAGCTGTGGGGGGGACTGAACTTTATAAAACCCCTATTTGTATTCCTTTGCATTTCTGTGTTACAGACATTGTCTAGGCCTTCTGTCAGAGCTGTATGGGGAACTGAACTTGCTGAGCTGCTCAAATAAGACATCATGGTGCCCCAGGCTAACTTTTCCTATCTTGACATTTGTGTCTCCCAGGTTGACGTGATAAACAAACAAGAGAGATCTGAGGCAGGCTAAACTCTAATAATTATGGGCCCCCACTGCAAACAAAATCACTGATCATAGCCCCCATGGAGATAGATGTCACAAAATGTTTTACATTCTGCCTTCTCGCTCTGAAATCCCGACAGAGAACCATGGAGAAGCGGACGCAAACCCGTTTGGAGTGCCTGAGGGAGCAAGTATCTAAGAAAACTACCAACTGGGTCTAAATATGTACAATTCTGTTGGAGGATATCAACAATTGCCGCTATTATAGAGCATTAGAATAGTCAGTTAGGCACAGTATGGTAGAACCCTGAGGCCAGTCCTGAGGTTGTTGGGACAAGCAGCCTGGTCTCATAAACTAGACATAACATAGTAAACGAAGATCTGGTACATTAAAATTATACTGAACAAAAATATAAATGCAACATGCAACAATTTCAATGATTTTACTGAGTTACAGTTCATATAATGGAAATCAGTCATTTGAAATCAATTCTTTAGGCCCTAATCTATGGATTTCACATGATGGGCAGGTGCACAGCCATGGTTGGGCCTGGAAGGGCCTAGGCCCAACCAATTAGGAGCCAGGCCCAGCCAATCAGAATTTGTTTTTCCCCACAAAAGGGCTTTAATAAAGACAGAAATACTACTCAGTTTCATTAGCTCTCCGGGTGGCTGGTCTCAAACGATGATGAAGCCAGATGGTGATGAAGCCAGATGTGTTGTCCTGGATTGGTGTGGTTACACCTGTCAGGTGGATGGATAATCTTGGCAAATGAGAAATGCCCACTAAAAGGGATGTAAACAAATTTGTGCACAAACTTTGAGAGAAATAAGGTTTGTATGCCAATGGAAAATTATCAGATCTTTTATTTACGCTTATGAACATGGAACTAACACTTTACATGTTGTGTTTATATTTTTGTTCAGTATAGTATGAAATGTTACGTTTGGTATGGTTACATAACACAGAAGGTTACTTAAGGCAAAAACTAAAGGGGGGTGGGTGGATGGGCATATAACGCGAACGTCTAGCAACCCAAAGGTTCCGTGTTCGAATCTCATCACAGACAATATTAGCATTTTAGTATCTTTTCAACTACTTAGCTTGTTGGCTAACCCTTCCCCTAACCTAACCCCTAACTTCTACCCTAGCTAATGTTAGCAAGCTAGCTGACGTTAGCATTAGCCACCTAGCCAAAGTTAGCCACAACAAATTTCAATTCGTAGCATATTGTACTTTTTTCAAATTCAGTGTACATTTTGCCATTTGGTAACACATCATACAAAATGTAATCATAACATATCATACACAATGGATGATGGACATCCACAAATTAATACATACGATACAAAATGGCACCGAAGGAGATGGCTGCCGCTTTACGATCCTGGAACCAATTGTGTATGTTTTTTCACATTATTTGTAACTTATTTTGTACATAATGTTTCTGCCACTGTGTCTTATGACCGAAAATAGCTTCTATATATCAGGACAGAGCTTACTCACCACGTACTGGAGGAATACTTTTTCTTTAACGAGACGAACGACAAGGATTTACTTCAGACGACCGACAAGGTCCTCATCCCCGCCATTCGCAGGAGAAAGAGGTATCAAGGAAGAAGGTCCAGGTGCCTTGTAAGGATCTGTTGCCGAGAGGGTAATCTACCTATTAGCCAAAGTACAATCAATCAATAACAAAATAGACAAACTACGATCACATATATCCTACCAACGGGAAAGAAATAAAACTGTAATATCTTACTGTGCCTTGCAAAAGTATTCATCCCCCTTGGCGTTTTTCCTATTTTATTGCATTACAACCTGTAATTTAAATTGATTTTAATTTGGATTTCATGTAATGGACATACACAAATAGTCCAAATTGGCAAAGAAAAATTAGAAAAATAACTTGTTTCAAGAATTCTCTAAAATAAAAACAGAAAAGTGGTGCATGCATATGTGTTGCTATGAAGCCCCTAAATAAGATCTGGTGCAACCTTCAGAAGTCACATAATTAGTTAAATAAATTCCACCTGTGTGCAATCTAAGTGTCACATGATTTGTCACATGATCTCAGTATGTATACACCTTTTCTGAAAGGCCCCAGAGTCTGCAACACCCCTAAGTGACACCACTAAGCAAGTGGCACCATGAAGACCAAGGAGCTCTCCAAACAGGTCAGGGACAAAGTTGTGGAGAAGTACAGGTCAGGGTTGGGTTAAAAAAACACTATGTCTGGCGCAAACCCAACACCTCTCATCACCCAGAGAACAACATCCTAAGCATACTGCTAAAGCAACACTCAAGTGGTTTAAGGGGAAACATTTAAATGTCTTGGAATGGCCTAGTCAAAGCCCAGACCTCAATCCAATTGAGAATCTGTACGACTTAAAGATTGCTGTACACCAGCGGAACCCAACCAACTTGAAGGAGCTGGAGCAGTTTTGCCTTGAATAAAGGGGAAAGAAATCCCAGTGTCTAGATGTGCCAAGCTTATAGAGACATAGCCCAAGAGACTTGAAGCTGTAGTTCTGTTTTTTAGTCTTATTTCTTGTTTGTTTCACAATTTAAAAAAAAATGTGCATGTTCAAAGTGGTAGGCATGTGGTGTAAATCAAATGATACAAACTCCCCCAAAATCTATTTTCATTCCAGGTTGTAAGGCAACAAAATAGGAAAAATGCCAAGGGGGGTGAATACTTTCGCAAGCCACTGTATGTTTCACCGAGTCGTGGCTGAATGACGACATGAATAACACACAGCTGGTGGGTTTTAAGCTTTCCTCCTGATTCCTGCTTAGAAGCAAAAACTAAAGCAGGAAGCACCAGTGACTCAGGACTGTTTTGCTAGCACAGACTGGAATATGTTCTGGGATTCTTCCGATGGCATGGAGGAGTACACCACATCAGTCACTGGCTTCATCAATAAGTGCATTGATGACGTCGTCCCCACAGTGATCATACGTACATACTAGAAGTCGACCGATTAATCGGAATGGACGATTAATTAGGGCCGATTTCAACCGGAATATAGTTTGGGCCGCCTGGCTTGTTGCGAACTAATTTGCCAGAATTTTACGGAATTTTGACATAACATTGATGGTTGTGCAATGTAACAGGAATATTTAGATTTATGGATGCCACCCATTAGAGAAAATACAGAATGGTTCCGTATTTCACTGAAAGAATAAACGTCTTGTTTTCGAGATGATAGTTTTTGGATTCGACCATATTACTGACCTAAGGCTCGTATTTCTGTGTGTTATTATGTTATAATTAAGTCTATAATTTGATAGAGCAGTCTGACTGAGCGGTGGTAGGCAGCAGCAGGCTCGTAAGCATTCATTCAAACAGCACTTTTGTGTGTTTTTCCAGCAGCGCTTCGCTGTGCTTCAAGCATTGCGCTGTTTATGACTTCAAGCCTATCAACTCCCGAGGTTAGGCTGGTGTAACCGATGTGAAATGGCTAGCTAGTCAGCGGGGTGCGCACTAATAGCGTTTCAAACGTCACTCGCTCTGAGACTTTGAGTAGTTGTTCCACTTGCTCTGCATGGGTAACGCTGCTTCAAGGGTGGCTGTTGTCGATGTGTTCCTGGTTCGAGCCCAGGTAAGGGCGAGGATAGGGACAGAAGCTATAATGTTACACTGGCAATACTAAAGTGCCTATAAGAACATTCAATAGTCAAGGTATATGAAATAAAAATCTTATAGAGAGAAATAGTCCTATAATTCCTATAATAACTACAACCTAAAACTTCTTACCTGGGAATATTGAAGAATCATGTTAAAAGGAACCACCAGCTTTCATATGTTCTCATGTTCTGAGAAAGGAAGTTAAACATTAGCTTTCTTACATGGCACATATTACACTTTTACTTTCTTCTCCAACACTTTGTTTTTGCATTATTTAAACCAAATTGAGCATGTTTCATTATTTATTTGAGGCTAAATTGATTGTATTGATGTATTATATTAAGTTAAAGTAAGTGTTTCTTCAGTATTGTTGTAATGGGCATCGGCTTTTTTTGGTCCTCCAATAATCGGTATCGGCGTTGAAAAATCCTAATTGGTCGACCTCTAGTACATAGCCCAACCAGGAGCCATGGATTACAGTCAACATCCGCAATGAGCTAAAGGCTAGAGCTGACGCTTTCAAGGAGTGGGATTCTAGCCCGGAAGCTTGTAAGAAATCCCGCTATGTCCTCCGACATACCATTAAACAGGCAAAGCTTCAATACAGGACTAAGATTGAATTGTACTACACCAGCTCCGACGCTCGTCGGGCTTGCAAACTATTACAGACTACAAAGGGAATAACAGCCGCAAGCTGCCCAGTGACACGAGCCTACCAGACAAGCTAAATTACTTCTATGCTCACCTCGAGGCAAATAACACTGAAGTATGCATGTTCTGGATAACTGTGTGATTATGCTCTCCCTAGCCAATGTGAGTAAGACCTTTAAACAGGTCAACATTCACAAGGCCGCAGGGCCAGACGGATTATCAGGACGTGTACTTCAAGCATGCGCTGACCAACTGGCAAGTGTCTTCACTGATATTTTCAACCTGTCCGTCTGTAATACCAACATATTTCAAGCAGACCACCATAGTCCCTGTGCCCAAGAACACCAAGGTAACCTGCCTAAATGACTACTGACCCGAGGCACTCACGTCTTTAGCCATGAAGTGATTTGAAAGGCTGGTCATGGCTCACATCAACACCATTATCCTAGAAACCCTAGACCCACTCCAATTTGCATACCACCCCAACAAATCCACAGATGATGCAATCTCTACTGCACACAACACTACCCTTTCCCACCTGGACAAAAGGAACACCTATGTGAGAATGCTATTCATTGACTACAGCTCGTGTTCAACACCATAGTGCCCTCAAAGCTCATCACTAAGCTAAGGACACTGGGACTAAACACCTCCTTCTGCAACTGGATCCTGGACTTCCTGAGGGGCCACCCCCAGGGGGTAAGGGTAGGTAACAACACATCTGCCACGCTCATCCTCAACACGGGGCCCCTCAGGTGTTCGTGCTCAGTCCCCTCCTGTACTCCCTGTTCACTCATGACTGCATGCCCATGACTGCATGACTCCAACACCATCATCAAGTTTGCCGATGACAACAGTGCTAGGCCTGATCACCAACAACGATGAGACAGCCTACAGGGAGGAGGTCAGAGACCTGTCCGTGTGGTGCTAGAACAACAACCTCTCCCTCAACGTGATCAAGACAAAGGAGATGATTGTACCGGTACCCCCTGAATATAGCCTCGCTACTGTTATTTTACTGCTGTTGTTTAATTATTAGTTCATTATATTTTTCTATTTTTTACTTATCTATTTTTTTCTTAACTTTTTAAAGCATTGTTAGTTAAGGGCTTGTAAGTAAGCATTTTACTGTTGTATTCTGCGCATGTGACAAATACAATTTGATTTGAAAACCAAATAAATCGAACTTACATACGTAAAATGACAAAATGCTCTGAGACCAGGTTGTATACATTGGAAAAGCGCTGAAAGCTTTGCTTCATCAGCCCTAAAGAAGGCTCTCCATGTGCTCATCTAAAAGTGATAGACTTGTAGGCCACTGCCTCAAACAATAAATATATATATTTAATGATTATTTAAACGATAGGCCTAATCTACCTGCACATTCTCAGTCATTCTAAATGATTGTAGTGCCATAGAAAGCCCACGGTAGAAACCGCAGCTGGCTTGGCCTATAGGTGTCCAATGGGCTTATTATTGCGCATATATTTGACAATTGCTGTTTAGAAACGAATACATTTAGCCGATATCTGACCTAGGCTAATTCAGAGCTACTATTTATAGGTAAAAAGCATGTTGACGCATTATTCCATAGCCTATATTGGATTTCCATTTTTTTTAAACGTATGACAGTGTGACATTGTAGCCTACAACTATTCCTCCCACATCCCATACAGGTGGTTATGATGTGCAACAATATAACAACAATGTAGCCTATCTTTCTCCATCTCCAGTAGGCTACTAGAAGCACTCACCCTCACCAACTGGATCAGTGCGCGTGTCAAGGAAAAGCAGCGAGTCCAAAGTTATGACAACCCACACACCATCCTCCTCTCCGCGGGGCAAAAATGATATTATGCCGCAGTGTGGTGTTTCCTTTTCTTACAACAGAATAACCAGATCAATTAACACCGACATCGGTCCGCGGCATCTTCTTTGGAGCGGGTTTCACGTTCTTCTTGTGGCTCAATGTACGCTTGCAGCGCAATTGAAAAGACCGTACCACTATTTCTGAAAGCAGGGGCGCACAATGCGTACAGGTTTTCTAAACGTTAACAAAGGTGATATCCTAATTATTAGATAAAACATATTGAAAATATTATGTATTATTTTGATTATACAAAGTTATGGCCAATAATAAACATTATCATCCACCCAAAATGGTCCTGGCGCAATTTTTTCCAATAGCGGAAATGAGAGAATGTGGTTTGTGTTTCGGGATCTATCCGGGATCCTTATCGGATGGTGCTTGGCCATAATAACCAACAGGTCTGATTATGGCGTACTAAACGACCTGTTTACGCAGGTCTTCAGGTTTTGTTGATAAGGGGGGTAATGAATGGGCTAATAATCATATAATTAATAAAGGATGAATTAGGCCGAATGAGAACCTTCTTTAGAGGGCATAGTGTGAGATGTTATTATGTCAGCATTACATTGTTAACTTACATGCTATTCATTATGTCACTAAGACTGTGCATTCTACTTACTTCAATAAATGATTTATATTATCAAGCAAGCCAACACGTCTTAGGCTAGTATAAATTTGCTACTTTGATTAGCCACCTAAAATGCCCAAGGGGAAATCCCACCCATGTCATATATGTTTTACATGACAGTTGACTATATTATCTGTCTGATAACCTTGCAACCGAGAACCAATGATAACAATCTTTCACCAGAGACTAGATCTGCATCCCAAATTGCACCTCATTCATTAGTGTACTACTTGATCAGAAGTAGTGGACTATATAGGGAATAAAGTATAATCAGGCGCTGCATGCGCATCACATGCGCTGAATACAACAGTGAACAGTGAAATGCTTACTTATAAGCCCCTAACCAACAATGCAGTTTAAAAAATATAAATAAGAATAAGAAATAAAAGTAGTTAAAGAGCAGCAGTAAAATAACAATAGTGAGACTATATACAGGGGGTACCGGTACAGAGTCAATGTGCGGGGGCACAGGTTAGTGAAGGTAATTGAGGTAATACAGTGGGGCGAAAAAGTATTTAGTCAGCCACCAATTGTGCAAGTTCTCACTTAAAAAGATGAGAGGCCTGTAATTTTCATCATAGGTACACTTCAACTATGACAGACAAAATGAGAAAAATCCAGAAAATCACATTGTAGGATTTTTAATGAATTTATTTGCAAATTATGGTGGAAAATAAGTATTTGGTCACCTACAAACAAGCAAGATTTCTGCCCCTCACAGACCTGTAACTTCTTCTTTAAGAGGCTCCGCTGTCCTCCACTCGTTACCTGTATTAATGGCACCTGTTTGAACTTGTTATCAGTATAAAAGATAGTTATGTACTGGGCCGTACGGACTACCCTCTGTAGTACCTTGCGGTCGGAGGTATAGCAGTTGCCATACCAGGCAGTGATGCAACCAGTGCTCTCAATGGTGCAGCTATAGAAACCTTTGAGGATCTGAGGACCCATGGAAAATATTTTCAGTCTCCTGAGGGGGAATATGTTTTGTTGTGCCCTCTTCACAACTGTCTTGGTGTGTTTGGACCATGTTAGTTTGTTTATGATGTGGACACCAAGGAACTTGAAACTCTGAAACGTGCTCCACTACAGCCCCGTCGATGAGAATGGGGCGTGCTCGGTCCTCCTTTTCCTGTAGTCCAATCATCTCCTTTGTCTTGATCACGTTGATGGAGAGGTTGTTGTCCTGGCGCCACATGGCCAGGTCTCTGACCTCTCCTCCCTATAGGCTGTCTCGCGTTGACAAACTCGCGTTGACAAACTTGATGATGGTGTTGGAGTCGTACCTGGCCATGCAGTCATGAGTGAACAGGGAGTACAGGAGGGGACTGAGCACACACCCCTGAGGGGCCCCGGTGTTGAGGATGAGCGTGGAGGATTTGTTGTTACGTACCCTTACCATCTGGGGGTGGCCCGTTAGGAAGTCCAGGATCCAGTTGCAGAGGGAGGTGTTTAGTCCCAGGCTCCTCAGCTAATTGATGAGCTTTGAGGGCACTATGGTGTTGAACACGAGCTGTCGTCAATGAATAGCATTCTCACATAGGTATTCGCTTTGTTCAGGTGGGAAAGGTCAGTGTTGTGTGCAATAACGATTGCATCATCTGTGGATCTGTTTGGGCGGTATGCAAATTGGAGTGGGTCTAGGGTTTCTGGGATAATGGTGTTGATGTGAGCCATGACCAGCCTTTCAAAGCACTTCATGGCTAAAGACATGAGTGCTACGGTTTGGTAGTAATTTAGGCAGGTTAACTTAGTTTTATTGGGCACAGGGACTATGGTGGTCTGCTTAAAACATGTTGGTATTACAGACTTGGACAGGGAGAGGTTGAAAATGTCAGTGAAACACTTGCCAGTTGGTCAGCGCATGTTCGGAGCACACGTCCTGGTACTCTGTCTGGCCCTGCGGACTTGTGAATGTTGACCTGTTTAAAGGTCTTACTCACAACGGCTGCGGTGAGCATGATCACACAGTTGTCCGGAACAGCTGGTGCTTTCATGCATGTTTCAGTGTTATTTGCCTCGAAGCGAGCATAGAAGTAGTTTAGCTCATCTGGTAGGCTCGTGTCACTGGGCAGCTCTCGTCTGTGCTTCCCTTTGTAGTCTGCAATGGTTTGCAAGTACTGCCACATCCGACAAGTGTCAAAGCCAGTGTAGTACAATTCGATCTTAGTCCTGTATTGACACTTTGCCTGTTTGATGGTTCATCGGAGGGCATAGCCGGATTTCTTATAAGCTTCCGGGTTAGAGTCCTGCTCCTTCGAAGCGGCAGCTCTTGCCTTTAGCTCAGTGCGGATGTTGCCTTTAATCCATGGCTTCTGGTTGGGGTATGTACGTACAGTCACTGTGGGGACAGCGTCATCAATGCACTTATTGATGAAGCCAATGACTGATATGGTGTACTCCTCAATGCCATCGGAAGAATCCCGGAACATATTCAATCTGTGCTAGCAAAACAGTCCTGTAGCTTAGCATCTGATTCATCTGACCATTTTTTTATTGACAGTGTCACTGGTGCTTCCTGCTTTAATTTTTGCTTGTAAGTAGGAATCAGGAGGATAGAATTATGGTCAGATTTGCCAAATGGAGGGCGAAGGAGAGCTTTGTACCCATCTCTGTGTGCCATTTTAAATGCACCCTACTGAGTTAGAGTAAGAAGGAATGATGCACAACAGAGTGCAGTGATATTAGCATCATTCTAGTGTGTTATCAATCTGAGAAAATAAATAAAGATTCAGCCGTTTTTTCAGAAGTCTAATGTGGATTTGCATCTTGCAGAAAAAAATAGAGTTATCCATTGATTCCTGGATGAAGCAGGTCTGTCACCTTCGCCTGCAATGCTCTGGTGCAACGTTCAATGAACTCCTGAGTCTCTCTCTCTGTCCCCCCCGCCCTCTCTCCCGTCGCTCTCTCGCTTACTCTCGCTCTCTCTGACGAGGATGCTATTGTGCCAGATGGAGGTAAACGACCCTAACTGTTTAGCACTTGGAGTCTGACCTTCAATCTACAAATAACAGTTCTTCTCATACATCTTTTCACTCCTTAGTCAACTGTCTGTATCTTTGCGGAAAGGGAAGGTTAAAGGCCCAGTGCAGTCAAAAATGAGAAATAGTAGAAAAATATAGTAAAAACAGGTCAGTGTGAGGTTGGAATGATACTGTGAAAATAATGATAATACCCTTTGAGTTTAAGAGCTGTTTGAAAAGACCTGCCTAAAATGTCAGCCTGTTTTGGTGGGATGGAGTTTTGGCCAGCATAAATTTGTTAATAAGAAAGAGAGTTCCTAACTTCTTTGCCAATAACATCTATGTCATGGTCGTCATATAGAGGAGACCAAGGCGCAGAGTGGTAAGCGTACATCTTCTTTAAAATGAAAAAGAGACCACTGAACCAACTATACAAAACAACAAACCGAACAGTGATGCTAATATGAGAAGTGCAGAACAGGCAACTTAACATAGACTAACAACCCACAAAATACCCACGGAATATGGCTACCTAAATATGTTCCCCAATCAGAGACAACGATAAACAGCTGCCTCTGATTGAGAATCAATCTAGGCAACCATAGACATATAAACACCTAGATACACAAAAACCCCTAGACATACAAAAAAAACCTAGACAATACAAAAACTAAACAAACCACCCTCGTCACACCATGACCTAACCAAAATAATAAAGAAAACAAAGATAACTAAGGTCAGGGCGTGACAATCTAGGTTTATTTAAAAATGTACCATTTTAATTTAAAACAAACACAGTAAGGTACTTAATTGTTAACCAGAAGTTATTTGATATTGATGTAAAAACTGATACATTGGACCTTTAAAATCTCTCTCTGTGTCCCCAACTTTCTCTCTCTCTCTCTTCCTCACAGCATGAAAATTGACTGCAGATATGCAGATTTTAAAGACAGGTAGGCAACATGGATTTTTCAGTTGAGTAAGGAATCTGGAACTAAAAGGTTGTTAAAAACTTCTTATGGCTGCAGGGGCAGTATTGAGTAGCTTGGATGAAAGGTGCCCAGAGGTGCCCAGAGTAAAGGCCTGCTCCTCAGTCCAAGTTGCTAATATATGCATATTATTATTAGTATTGGATAGAAAACACTCTGAGGTTTCTAAAACTGTTTGAATGATGTCTGTGAGTATAACAGAACTCATATGGCAGGCAAAAACCTGAGAAGAAATCCAAACAGGAAGTGAGAAATCGGCGGTTGGTCCATTTTCAACCCAGCCCCTATTGAATTCACAGTCGGATATGGATGAAGTTGCACTTCCTAGGGCTTCCACTCGATGTCAACCGTCTTTAGAAACTTGAATGAGGCTTCTACTGTGTTGTGGGGCTGAATGGAAGCTGAATGAGCCAGGTGTCTGGCAGAGAGCCAAGGGCTGGTCACGCGCAATTCACATGATAGCGACCTGCGTTCCTTGGCTTCTCTACACACAAAGGAATTCTCCGGTTGGGAATTTTATTGAAGATTTATGATAACACCCTAAAGATTGATTCTATACTTAGTTTGACAAGTTTCTTCGACCTGTAATATGACTTTTTGAAGTTATCGTCTGACGTTCGGATGGACCTGCACGAGCATCTGGATTTGTGTACTAAACGCGCTAACAAAAGTAGCTACTTGGACATAAATAATGGATATTATCGAACAAATCAAGCATTTAGTGTGGAACTAGGATTCCTGGGAGTGCATTCTGATGAAGATCATCAAAGGTAAGGGAATATTTATAATGTGATTTCTGTTGACTCCAACATGGCGGATAATTTTATTTATTTTCTGAGCACAGTCTCAGATTATTGCATGGTTTGCTTTTTCCGTTAGGTTTTTTAAAAATCTGACACAGCGGTTGCATTAAGGAGAGGTATATCTATAATTCCATGTGTATAACTTGTATTTTCATCTACATTAATGATGAGTATTTCTGTTGAATTGATGTGGCTATGCAAAATCACTGGATGTTTTTGGAACTAATGAACGTAACGTGCCTATGTAAACTCAGATTTTTTTATATAGATATGAACTTTATCAAACAAAATATACATGTATTGTGTAGCATGAAGTCCTATGAGTGTCATCTGATGAAGATCATCAAAGGTTAGTGATGAATTTTATCTCTATTTATGCTTTTTGTGACTCCTCTCTTTGGCTGGAAAAATGGCTGGGTTTTTCAGTGAGTTGGTGGTCACCTAACAATCGTTTGTGGTGCTTTCGCTGTAAAGCCTATTTGAAATTGGACACTGTGGTGGGATTAACAACAAGATTACCTTTAATAACGGTATAAAATACATGTATGTTTGAGGAATTGTAATTATGAGATTTCTGTTGTTTTGAATTTGGTGCCCTGCACTTTCACTGGCTGTTGTCATATCATCCCGTTAACGGGATTGCAGCCCTAAGTCGTTTTTAATGTCCTGTGGTTGTTTATCAGTTCCAAAGTCTTGGAGACGCGCCCTTCATAATCAACCCTCTTCGATTAAGTCTCTACGGTGTTTGGCTATAAACTAATCTGTCAAACATGGAGACAATGTTCAAGGTATTGATACTGTTTGGGGGTTACATTAGGCAGTGTAAGTCATATCATGACAAGAAAAAAACTTTTGTTTAATTTCTAGCTGTGGTGAAAATGTCTGTCTATTAATTTGCCTGCCCAATTAGATTGATTTTTCAGTTGAGTAAGGAATCTGGAACTAGCTGCTACAGAGGACTTAACTACTCTAACAACATAACATTTGTCAAGTACAAACAAGTCCAACTGGGGTAAATGGACCGTGGTTAACGACTGATGCTGCTCCCTAGTGATGTTGAATAATCAGGGAAAGAAGTGATTTTCAAATTTGACTAACTGTACAAGATTGAACAATAAGCTTGAAGATCATAAATATTTGTGCATAATATAAATTATTGGTCAGAATGTGAGCCTACGTCAGTATTCAATTATTCAACGCATCAGCAGCTGATTACTCCAGAAGTAGGATCACAGACATCCATGGACCAATCACAAAAGGCTGTTCCTGATTTTTCCGACACGGCCTATTGCTGCTTGCAACGCGTCGGAGGAAATGACACATTATAGTCACAGAACGTCTTGACTTTTTGGTAGTAATGGGAAACCGAAGTTTCCTGAAGCATTCATGGCTTTCACCAAACTGCGCAGAAAAACGGTTCATTACTCAATGCTTTTAACGCAATGCACATTAGTGACATCTGTTGGTCAGGAATAAACATCATGTTTGATGCTTATAATATACGTTTCTCCCCCTACGTTCATCAAAAATAAGTGACGCAATGGATAAGTGTGAATTTTAAAAACTGAAGTTAGTTTGAATGTGGGCTTCCTGTCCAGTGGCGGAACTAGTTTTATACATGGGGTGGCCAAGGCTACTTCAGGGTGTCCATAGACCATGACAGACAATTAGTGTGTAACCCTAACCTGGCATCGAAGGAGCATGAATGAATCCTATGATTGCTGATTGGAGGTAGAAGTGATAATTCACTGAACCCGGAGTTCTTCAATGTGACAGATAGTGTGGTCCAAAAGGGTTACTTCAATTCAATTCAATTCAAGGGCTTTATTGGCATGGGAAACATGTGTTAACATTGCCAAAGCAAGTGAGGTAGACAACATACAAAGTGAATATATAAAGTGAAAAACAACAAAAATTAACAGTAAACATTACACATACAGAAGTTTCAAAACAGTAAAGACATTACAAATGTCATATTATATATATATATACAATGTACAAATAGTTAAAGGACACAAGATAAAATAAATAAGCATAAATATGGGTTGTATTTACAATGGTGTTTGTTCTTCACTGGTTGCCCTTTTCTCGTGGCAACAGGTCACAAATCTTGCTGCTGTGATGGCACACTGTGGAATTTCACCCAAAAGATATGGGAGTTTTTCAAAATTGGATTTGTTTTCGAATTCTTTGTGGATCTGTGTAATCTGGGGGAAATATGTCTCTCTAATATGGTCATACATTGGGCAGGAGGTTAGGAAGTGCAGCTCAGTTTCCACCTCATTTTGTGGGCAGTGAGCACATAGCCTGTCTTCTCTTGAGAGCCATGTCTGCCTACGGCGGCCTTTCTCAATCAACTCAAGCTTTCCTTAATTTTGGGTCAGTCACAGTGGTCAGGTATTCTGCCGCTGTGTACTCTCTGTGTAGGGCCAAATAGCATTCTAGTTTGCTCTGTTTTTTTGTTAATTCTTTCCAATGTGTTAAGTAATTATCTTTTTGTTTTCTCATGATTTGGTTGGGTCTAATTGTGCTGTTGTCCTGGGGCTCTGTAGGGTGTGTTTGTGTTTGTGAACAGAGCCCCAGGACCAGCTTGCTTAGGGGACTCTTCTCCAGGTTCATCTCTCTGTAGGTGATGGCTTTGTTATGGAAGGTTTGTGAATCGCTTCCTTTTAGGTGGTTGTAGAATTTAACGGCTCTTTCCTGGATTTTGATAATTAGTGGGTATTGGCCTAATTCTGCTCTGCATGCATTATTTGGTGTTTTACGTTGTACACGGAGGATATTTTTGCAGAATTCTGCGTGCAGAGTCTCAATTTGGTGTTTGTCCCATTTTGTGAAGTCTTGGTTGGTGAGCGGACCCCAGACCTCACAACCATAAAGGGCAATATGACTGATTCAAGTATTTTTAGCCAAATCCTAATTGGTATGTTGAAATTTATGTTTCTTTTGATGGCATAGAATGCCCTTCTTGCCTTGTCTCTCAGATCGTTCACAGCTTTGTGGAAGTTACCTGTGGCGCTGATGTTTAGGCCAAGGTATGTATAGTTTTTTGTGTGCTCTAGGGCAACAGTGTCTAGATGGAATTTGTATTTGTGGTCCTGGTGACTGGACCTTTTTTGGAACAACATTATTTTGGTCTTACTGAGATTTACTGTCAGGGCCCAGGTCTGACAGAATCTGTGCATAAGATCTAGGTGCTGCTGTAGGCCCTCCTTGGTTGGTGACAGAAGCACCAGATCATCAGCAAACAGCAGACATTTGACTTCGGATTCTAGCAGGGGGAGGCCGGGTGCTGCAGACTTTTCTAGTGCCCGTGCCAATTCGTTGATATATATGTTGAAGAGGGTGGGGCTTAAGCTGCATCCCTGTCTAACCCCACGACCCTGTGTGAAGAAATGTGTGTGTTTTTTTGCCAATTTTAACCGCACACTTGTTGTTTGTGTACATGGATTTTATAATGTCGTATGTTTTACCCCCAACACCACTTTCCATCAGTTTGTATAGCAGACCCTCATGCCAGATTGAGTCGAAGGCTTTTTTGAAATCAACAAAGCATGAGAAGACTTTGCCTTTGTTTTGGTTTGTTTGGTTGTCAATTAGGGTGTGCAGGGTGAATACATGGTCTGTTGTACGGTAATTTGGTAAAAAGCCAATTTGACATTTGCTCAGTACATTGTTTTCATTGAGGAAATGTACGAGTCTGCTGTTAATAATAATGCAGAGGATTTTCCCAAGGTTACTGTTGACACATATTCCACGGTAGTTATTGGGGTCAAATTTGTCTCCACTTTTGTGGATTGGGGTGATCAGTCCTTGGTTCCAAATATTGGGGAAGATGCCAGAGCTAAGTATGATGTTAAAGAGTTTTAGTATAGCCAATTGGAATTTGTTGTCTGTATATTTGATAATTTCATTGAGGATACCATCGACACCACAGGCCTTTTTGGGTTGAAGGGTTTTTATTTTGTCCTGTAACTCATTCAATGTAATTGGAGAATCCAGTGGGTTCTGGTAGTCTTTAATAGTTGATTCTAAGATCTGTATTTGATCATGTATATGTTTTTGCTCTTTGTTCTTTGTTATAGAACCAAAAGATTGGAGAAGTGGTTTACCCATACATCTCCATTTTGGATAGATAATTCTTCGTGTTGTTGTTTGTTTAGTGTTTTCCAATTTTCCCAGAAGTGGTTAGAGTCTATGGATTCTTCAATTGCATTGAGCTGATTTCTGACATGCTGTTCCTTCTTTTTCCGTAGTGTATTTCTGTATTGTTTTAGTGATTCACCATAGTGAAGGCGTAGACTCAGGTTTTCCGGGTCTCTATGTTTTTGGTTGGACAGGTTTCTCAATTTCTTTCTTAGAGTTTTGCATTCTTCATCAAACCATTTGTCATTATTGTTAATTTTCTTCGGTTTTCTATTTGAGATTTTTAGATTTGATAGGGAAGCTGAGAGGTCAAATATACTGTTAAGATTTTCTACTGCCAGGTTTACACCTTCCCTATTACAGTGGAACGTTTTACCCAGGAAATTGTCTAAAAGGGATTGAATTTGTTGTTGCCTAATTGTTTTTTGGTAGGTTTCCAAACTGCATTCCTTCCATCTATAGCATTTCTTAATGTTACTCAGTTCCTTTGGCTTTGATGCCTCATGATTGAGTATTGCTCTGTTTAAGTAGACTGTGATTTTGCTGTGGTCTGATAGGGGTGTCAGTGGGCTGACTGTGAACGCTCTGAGAGATTCTGGGTTGAGGTCAGTGATAAAGTAGTCTACAGTACTACTGCCAAGAGATGAGCTATAGGTGTACCTACCATAGGAGTCCCCTCGAAGCCTACCGTTGACTATGTACATACCCAGCGTGAGACAGAGCTGCAGGAGTTGTGACCCGTTTTTGTTGGTTATGTTGTCATAGTTGTGCCTAGGGGGCATATGTGGGAGGGGATGCTGTCACCTCCAGGCAGATGTTTGTCCCCCTGTGTGCTGAGGGTGTCAGGTTCTTGTCCAGTTCTGGCATTTAGGTCGCCACAGACTAGTACATGTCCCTGGGCCTGGAAATGATTGATTTCGCCCTCCAGGATGGAGAAGCTGTCTTCATTAAAATATGGGGATTCTAGTGGGGGGATATAGGTAGCACACAGGAGGACATTTTTCTCTGTTAGGATAATTTCCTTTTGAATTTCTAGCCAAATGTAGAATGTTCCTGTTTTGATTAATTTAATGGAGTGAGTTAGGTCTGCTCTATACCAAATTAGCATACCCCCTGAGTCCCTTCCCTGTTTCACACCTGGTAGTTTGGTGGATGGGACTACCAGCTCTCTGTAACCTAGAGGGCAACCAGTGGGTCTGTCTCCTCTATACCAGGTTTCTTGCAGGATGACAATGTCTGTGTTACCGATTTCTTTGGTGAAGTCCGGGTTTCTGCTCTTCAGGCCAAAGGCAGATGACCTCATGCCTTGGATATTCCAGGATGATATAGTGAATGCTTTTTGTTCCATAGAGTGTCCAATGTTGTTGGTGGTTGTTTGGCCTCAGGCCAGTAAGTGTGAGCAGAGCCTGCTGAGCATCTGGTACATGCCATTGGCTTGGGCAAGTGTGAGAGTGGGGGTTGGGACTGTTTGCCCGCTCACTACCTGGGCGTATGTGTGGCTTCCATGTTGAGGACCTCTTTGCGGTGGTGGGGTGCATGGGGTGGGCAGGAGTGGCATAGGTCTGATCTGAGGGGGCCTAAATGGGGTGTGGGCATGGTTGACGTGGGGGGGTGTTGATTGGTTGGGGTGGGGGTGTGGATGTGTCTGGGTGTGCGGTGGTCTGGATGTAATTCCTCTTGGCGTGGGTCCTCTATGTGTAGGTCCAGGGGGGGGTCCTGCAGGTCTGGGAGGGTGTCTCGCCGGTCTGGGTGGGGTGTCTATTGATCTGTTGCTCCTGTGTGAAGTGTTGGGGATACGTTTGAGAGCGATGTCCTTTAGAGTTCGGGCAAAGGTGGGCACTGCTGCCTTGTAGAGGTGGACCTGGTCATAGAGGCTGTTCAAGTCCAGGGTGGAGTGGTGGGCCAGGAAAACATTTGGTTTTGAGGCACAGTCACGGGAAATACTTGCATTTACCCGCTGTATTGTGGCAGGGTGGAAGTCTTTTCGTGGTAGCAGGGTGGAGATAACCACTTGTGCGTTGGGGAAAGTAGAAGAAGCCTTTTCAATCACTCCCTTCAGTGCTGTGGCCACTCTTTCTTGCTGTGCTCTCAGGTCGTTTGTGCCTGTGTGTATTATTATGTGGCTGGGTGACCCTAGTTTGGCCTCAGACAGAAGGTCTAGGGCGCGCTGGGTGTTTGGACACCAGAGTTTAGACACACTGTGTTTGGAAAAAGTTTTTTTTTCTTCTATATATTTCCCATTTGAGTCCATAAGTAGTACATTCTGTGTCTTGTGTTTGTCCTCAGTGGGTGTGGGGGGGTTGTCAGAAGGGCTATCAGGCAGGCTGACAGGGGGGGTGCTCAGAGGGGGTGAGAGCCGCTGGGCTTGGGGTTCTTCATTTGTCTGTTCTGCTGTGATGTCGACTCTATGGTCAGGGTCTGGTGTGGACTGTTCTGCTGTGGTGTCGAGACTTTTGTTGGGTGCTGAGGTGGGCTGTTCTGCTGGCTTCTCTGTGGGGGTGGCCACCTCTCTAGTGGGTTGTTCTCTGTCGCACGCCGTCCCCCTCAACCTCTCCTCCATCCCCCTCACCCTCTCCTCCATCCCGCTCAACCTCTCCTCCACCAGCAGTCACACTCTCCTCTACCAGCAGTCTGACACTCTCCTCTAGTGCTCTGTTCTGCTCCTCTTTCTCCTGTTGTATTTGTCTCACCACTGTCCAAAGTGCAGATATGTCGCTGTCCACCTCCAGCTCTCCGGGTCTGGTTAAGGGGCTGTTGTTGTGCTGGACTGTTGTCTGGGTCTGTGCTGACTGAAGTGTAATCACCTGCTGTTCCAGCTCCACCTGCCTTATCTCCAGCTGGGTGAATTTGTCCTTCATTTCAATGAGGGAGTGGTAATCTGTGCTGGGAGGTTGACTCTCTGCTGGGGGGTTGCTCGTCTGTGGGGTTACATAATGAAGAGGTCTGGTCTGACCCGCTCGGTGTGGGGGTATCTTTATCAAGGGAGAGCTTCTCCTGCTGGGCTAATTCTTTGATTAGGTGAAAGTCCAGCTGAAACTGTTTGTGATTACCCTGTGCCATTACTGTTCCGGACTTATAGATATTTATATTACTTGACTCAGAGTCCTCGTTATCAAGTATTCTGAGTTTCCACCCCTCGTTAATCCCCGCTCTCGTAACAAGGGGGTAGTGTGCTAATATAGCACTGTGCCATGCCAGGGGATGGTTTGTGTGGAAGATAAGGTTGCTGATGTTCCCATTTTTGTAATAGTCAGCAAAAAGTGTCTCTTGATTTTCCATAAGGAGCTTCATTTTGTAATCTTTTCTTGCCTTATTATTCTTTACATGCACAGGGTAGTGTATTTTAATTACCTCTGAACAGCAGGAGGGAGCTTCTAAGTCCTCTCCATTTGGTTGGGGTAGACTGTGTGACTCTCCTGCCATTGTTGGGCTAATGGGCTTTGACACCTCTCACTTGACACGTCGGTGCTAGTTGAAGCTGTATCAAGCTTGGCAGAATTATGTTAGAATTCCGTCCTTATAAAGTAATGTTGTGTATTTTTCTTCTTGGCTTTTGGCTTTTAAAATATAGTTTCAGACTAAGCATTACTCACTCAGTTCCAGGTTGGATGGTGTTTTCAGGTTTCTGTTGTTTTCCAGAGAATTTGCTGTATAGAGAAATAAATCTTGGTAGTTGTGAACCTTCCAGGTGATTCCGTAATTCCGTCCAAAATCCGGTTGTAGGTTTTAAGTTTTGATTTGAGGTGGGGGTTATGTTGTAGAGAGTAGAATCCAGTATGTGTTCCTGACAAAAAATCCAAGTTTATCTAACTCCTAATCTATCTTTTTTAAAGAAAATGCTGAAAAATGCAGGAGCTCATCGGATCCTGACTTTCCCTTGCGCTCTCTCTCTACTTCACTAGAATTCTTTAACATACTATGAATAGTCTCTACCTTAGAACTGCAGCTCAATTTCGTTCTCTCTCTCAGTACTGTACTACACACACACACTGTACTGTACTCACATACTGGAGAGACTTGGGTCACTCTGTTTTCATGAATATATAAATCTGGGTCTGTAAGTGTTGAACATCCAAAGTATTTTCAGAAAATAAATCTCAAGCACCAAGGAAATAAGATAGCATTTGTGTGCTACAAAAATTGCATAGTTTATTTACAAAAAAGTACATTTACAACAAAAAAAACACACTGCAATTTGACAAACCAGGTATCAAGCAGAAATGGACTTGAAAAATAAAAACAAGTTTGGTGCCCATCGATATTACAAACGTATAATATCATATTTATGCTATATATATTATGTTAACTAATAGCAAAGAACACTTTTGGAATTGTCCTAATCAAGACCAAATTATATCTGTGTGACATGATACCCTTTGGATTTATGATTTTAGAATCTCAGTGTACTAGCTAGTACACAGTGCATGTTTTAATCACGACCAGAGGGACCATCTAAGCACCAAATTATCATAGGTAGATTTAAAACAGCATAATTCTGTGGTTCTGGTGAGAACTGACAAAATGTTTCACAAACTCATCCATGTTGAGGGAGCGTGCCCTCCTTGACTCAACACTGAGAATGCCGAGGTGACTTAACCTGTCATCAACCATTGTTGTCCTAAGGTGGGTTTAAATCCGTTTTAAAGCTGAGAAGCTTCTCTCGCAAGAAGCACTGCTGACTGGTGTAACAAGAGAAATCTTACAAAGTCAAAGTAGCTAATTGAAGACCTCTTTATAAGGTTCTAGAAACACAACAAAGTCAAGGAGAGTAGACGGCCTGTCCCTTCCACTTCTCTCCTATCAAGAAGTCGCTTGGTTTGATGAACCTCATGTTTGAGGTCCTCTAAATCTGACTCAAAGGTCTGAGCAAATGCAAACAGAGGCTCCTTATTCAAGAATGTTGTCCTCTTTGGGTTAAGAGACTGGACCCCTTGCATTATCTCGCAATTCTTCTTTGAAAAACACCTCTGCAGCTCAGCTGTGAGACTGTCAAGCGCCTGATAAAAGATCGCTCTTTGGAAGCTCTCACCATCACATTGGTCACAGTTTCTGTCCTACAGTGCTCATCATCAATGAGTCGTGAAATCTTAAGCTTGTTTTAGGCTGTCTTTTACACACTGTTTGCACAATTATTTTGCAGTGCTCTGCAATCTCTGCAATCTCTTTCCATAGTAACCCTCACTTCTGTAGTCCTGTAATGTGTCTGTAAGGGCACCCACTAGATCCACAGCCCTTGCTAGGTCAAGAGAGCTTGATTGGAGCATGTCAGAAAGACATTTGGCATTACCAAGCACTTTACAAAAGGTAACCAAAAGCCCTATGAAATGTAAATCTATCTGAGAAGAAGGCCCCCTTGCGTCCACTGATCTACCACCACTATTTTCAAGTGTGATATCCTGTAGCACTCTCAGAACTGCTGGAAGCCTGTCTCTCAGATTACGGCATTCCATGTATCTGCATGCCCACCTTATATCCGTAAGCCAATCAATCAATCAATCAATCAAATGTATTTATAAAGCCCTTTTTACGTCAGCCGATGTCACAAAGTGCTATACAGAAACTTAGCCTAAAACCTCAAACGGCAAGCAATGAGGATGTAGAAGCACGGTGGCTAGGAAGAACTCCCTAGAAAGGCAGAAAACTAGGAAGAAACCTAGAGAGGAACCAGGCTCTAAGGGGAGGCCAGTCCTCTTCTGGCCGTGCCGGGTGGAGATTATAACAGTACATGGCCAAGATGTTCAAATGTTCATAGATGACCAGCAGGGTCAAATAATAATAATCACAGTGGTTGTAGAGGGTGCAACAGGTCAGCACCTCAGGAGTAAATGTTACTTGCTTTTCATAGCCGATCATTCAGTTAGAGACAACAGGTGCGGTAGAGAGTGCCGAAAACAGCAGGTCCGGGATAAGGCAGTACGTCCGGTGAACAGGTCAGGGTTCCATAGCCGCAGGCAGAACAGTCTCTGTAGTTCCCTGGGCTGCTGCTGTGGATACAGCTCTTTCTGAACTGCCAGCTACTTGAGATGAACATACGAGCCAGAAACAAAGTTATAAAGCTTCTGCAGGAGAGCAAAAAAGTTAACTGCCTCAGGCACTGATTTTACAGCATCGACAAGAACCAAATTCAAACAATGTGCATTACAGTGCACATAAAATGCTAATCTTACACTGTTTTTCATCCGTGCAGACACACCATAATGCTTTCCGCTCATGACAGATGCACTGTCATAGCCTTGTCCCACAAGATTATTTCTGTAGTCCAGGCCATGTTTTTCAAGGCAATCCATGATCATTTTTGTGAGACCTGCTGCATCTAAGCTTTTTGCTGACTGAAAGTGTAAAAAGCTTTCATGGATGGTCCCGTTGTAATAGTAATAGACATTTGTTCTTTTTTCTTTCAATCTTTGGTTTCATTACAATTACAATAAAAACTTAACATTCTTTTATTCTCTCATTATTTCACTTTGTACCATCTCAGCTAAGCCCTCAAGCCCTTTTGGATTTGGTGGCTTGTGTACTTACCATTGCCACAGGCATTCATCCTTTTCTCTATGAGAGGGTCATGCTTTGCTATTTCTTCTAAGATTGTCAAAATATTACCCTTGTGAGAGTCATCCGACTCTCGATGACCTCCCTGCGCTATATTTTGAGTGGCAGTTAATAAGAGCACATGTGCGATTGTTTTAATGTAAGTACAGTTTTCCTCCACTCTCATTTATGACATCTAACATTGATGAGTTGCTGTCAATAGCCCTTTGATGCTGATTCCAAGCATACATAGCATTGATATGATGCTCTGCCTTTGAATGGAGGTTCAAACCAGAATCTTTAAACAGAACCTTTTTCCAGTTACAAAACCCTGACTGTGATGTGAAGGCAGATTAAGGCGTATTGGGCAGAGAAAAATGCCTACAGGCGAAACAATAAGTAGAATCTTGACTTACAGAATATTCAAGCCATGAATTGTCATACCAGGAACTGTTGAAAGCCCTTTTCCTAGTACTATGCTGAGTTCTGGGAAATGTTTTCAAACAAAGCTGTACAGGACCATCTTCTTTGGATCTTGAAATGTCTGAAATACACGTAAAATAATGTGTCATATCTCTATGAAAATGTACAATTAAGTTGCTAACTAAAATGTGTAGTTTAAAGTATTGGCATGGCCTCCCATTGTGTCCTTTTGGAACAGAAGTCTGATACCTCTCCCTTTCTTTTCATGTTTAATTGACCCTATGCAAAAACAAGACAGTCTATGGTTACATCTAAACATCCAATTACCCACATTTTAGTCCAATCTCAATCTTAATGACAAATCCCCAATGTCATAACTGTATCTTAAAATCAACTACCAGTCTAAATTACTAGTTAGATCATGGCTAGCCCTACTCTGCAGTAAATCATTTAGCTAGCTATAATTTCTGGATGTGTATGCAACAAAAGTTCAACATTCACCTCCTGTTACCATTTCTGTCAAGCCGTCTATGCATACAGTGTCTCTGCAAGGCAAACGCGTTTCATTGGAAATTAATGTAATTCTCGTGTACTAAAATGCAGAAATACTGTTGGTGTGATCCAAGCGTAATGGTAGCTTTCCCCTGCTCAGAAGTTGCATGCATCCATCCAATGGTTGCGTGACATGTCATCAACGGTGTCATCGACTGACAGATTTCTATAACATATGATGTGTTTGCTGATACGTGAAATACCTATCCAGGCTTTGTACGTTCTGGTATGCATCAGCTGGGCAGAGGAACGCGCTGAACATGCATGTAAATAGTTTGACTAATCAGATGCAAAACCCAATTAGGGCCTAATCTAGCCCAGGTTTGCAGCCTGCAAGGTTGTTAAAAGCTACCTCAGTTTCATCAATTATTGTAGTATAGCAGAGGCACATTGCCCTCTAATTTACAGGTTCACATTAGTTGTTGGCATGGGACTCATAATGGCAAACACACTCTGGCTATTTCCAAAGCAGTTAGTTCTGTTTTTACTAGTGGAAAACTTAATATCTCCTACTTTTTCACTTACTTACAGCACTGGCACAGTGCAACAACTTCCAATCCAACTGCCACAGTTTGGGGATCGTCTACCTTTTAAACAGCTTCAACTTCCCCAACAAACAGTTTCCAGACCAGTTGGATTGGAAACGGTCGATGTGAAGTGCCATTCAGACTACATGGAGATAGTTGTGAAGGCTGATCTGTTTAAACTCGGTATTCTTATTGACATGGATGACCTGCGACTTGGAGTTGAACAGGACCAAGAGACCTGCAGGGCTACAGCAGCCGGAGAAGAATACAGAATATTTGCAGCGCTATCAGACTGTGGAACCAAGCGTCTGGTAATTATGGTGAATGTTTCAGTAGCGTACTTCTAAAAACAACCTTCTGTGTAATTTCTACTTTGTGACTCCACAGATGAACAAAGACTCCATGATCTATACAAACCTCCTCAGATATACACCCAGAGCCACACCAGATGGGGTTATTCGAATGGATGGTGCTGTAATCCCAATTGCTTGTCATTATGAAAGGTGAGTTTAGGTTATACTGTTAAATGATCATGACGACTGTGTCCCTATTGGTTTGCTTGCCAGACTCTGTACTTTCTGTTTCAGGAAGTACAGTTCAGACAGTGCCCCTCTCCAGCCGACCTGGATCCCCTTCAGCGCCACAGTGTCTGCCGAAGACAACCTGCAGTTCTCCTTGAAACTTATGACAAGTGGGTATATAAATTCTGGGCTGTGTTGAGCAGGGCACAACCTTGTTGAAAGTTCAGATGATTAGGAGACCAGTGTGCTCTCCCAGAAGCTTGGATGGTGGAGCACAAATGATCCTTGGACATGCTAAATACAGAATCTCATCAGACATCACTTTAATTATTGACGTTTCTATCTGCACCGTTAAACAATAAGCCTACTAACTATGGACCTGTTTACAAACTCCTCAATGGACCTTTTAACCCATTCATAGATGCTAACTATTAGCGCCTCTTGACTATAATATTCTGTCCAGGGTAGTTTTAAGCGCTATTTTATAGGCTTAGGTTTCCCACACTGACATTTTCATGTTACTGTGCTTATTAATGTAAACCGTATAGCAATTAGCACAGGTACACCTCTGGCTATCTGTATCTCTGAACACCTGTTAACGGTGAACACATTTGTGGAGTCAGTTGTCGCTGAAATGCTGTCAGCTGCAACTGTTAAAAGGTGTTCAGTAATATATTTTTTCCATTGTGAAATGAGTAGGGTTTTACATTTCTAGACCAGTGACTTGATTCACATTTAGATGGAGTTTATGGCTGCCAGAGCCTCTTTTTAGGAGGAACTGACATGTAATGGCCTTGGACTATAAGGAATAATGTTAAGTTCCTTTAGTCAATTGGGATAACCTTCTGTCATTTCTGCCCAGGTGACTGGCTCTATGAGCGGGGTTCTAGAGTCTACTTCCTGGGTGATCCCATCAACATTGAGGCGTCTGTCAGGGTAGCTCACCACTCCAGGCTCAGGGTCTTTGTTAGCAGCTGCGTGGGCACACTGGACCCAGACAATAACTCTTTCCCCAGATATGTCTTCATTGAGCATGATGGGTAAGCAAGAGGGAACTGCCTAAACTAAATCTGCTACCTATAATTAATATTCTCTGGCTGGCCCGTAGGGAATGATAGAGGCCTTTTGAAGTCAAAAAGGCAGTCTTGTCAAGAGCAGTGCCATTGAGGGTTTCCACCATGATGGCACCATTTTTAAAGTAGTCAACTGGGTGGGGACTTCTATGGGTTGTAGCCTCAATGCCCATGCTGTCAGACGCTGTAATGGCACAGATCTAAAGATGAGTCTGCTCTATGGGCTGTCCCTGTTTATATATCTCCCCTACAGGTGCTTGGTGGATTCCCAGCTGCCTGGCTCCAACTCTGGGTTCATGCATAGAACCCAGGATGACAAGCTCCAGTTCCACATTGATGCCTTTAGGTTCTACCAGGAGAACAGGGCAGAGGTGAGGGCAGTACCAGATGTTGTGGCGCATTATGGGTACTGTAGCGGGTACATCACTTATAGCTGTTATGTAAGCTACTGGGTTTCTACATCTTTGTTTTGCTCATCCTGTTGTGTTTCTACAGCTATACATCATATGCCACCTTATGGCAATCCCTGTCATGGACCATGCAGAACCTAGCAACAAGGCATGCTCCTTCATTAATGGCAGGTGTGAGATCTGACTTATTTCCTTAGGTCACAGCCCAGTAAGAGTAGCTATCTACTGGCATAACAATCGGATTTGTTCAAATGTCTTGGTCCATGAGTGTCTTCTACACATTTCAGATGGAGGTCTGCCGACTCAAATGATTTGCAATGTGGCCGTTGTCCAAGCCTGAATAGCCAGAAGGGGGTTGATCACGATCCAGCACGATATCCCCTCAGTCCAAGACAAGGCGGTAGCCAACCTCGTGGCTACCGCATCAAACCTCAAGCCACTGGCGACCATTGGCGGAGTGGGATTAAGTCCAAGAAAGGTGCAGTATCTTATTTCCTCTTTCCTTCTCAAAATGCACTGCAGAAGTGTCCAAGGGGAGGTATTTTGTACCTTTTCCTTCAATATGGGATTTTACAAAAGACTAAGTAAAAATTGTCTGTACTGCAAATGTGTTAGTGACAAGGTAACCTTGCCAGTGATTAATGAAAATGTGTTATTTTAGTATGGAACCAGGATGTTACTCTGGGCCCCATAATGGTTACAACCAAACAGAGGACACCTTTATCTCCAACGACGAGGGAAGGGATCGCTATATATGGCTTCCCTTCTCCAACTGAGGACAGGAGGCCCCTATCACCTGGCAGTCGTTGGAAGAGGGGAATGGACTTCAAGAGGGGTAATTTGACTGTCTGAAATTGCATGCCCTTAATCCTTGTAGTGCATCTAGGCAACAGCATTGACTAGGGTCTGGTTTCAATGACGTTCTTTAAGGGGGGGGGTCCTTCAAGCAGAACACTCTCCCAACAAATCATGAGGCAGACATGCCAGAACATTATGCTTTGTAACACAACTTTGTAGGTAATGCCTTTGCAGGTTTTAGTCAAGGCATTTGACGCAAACTACCCACTCTCAAAATGCAGTCATTAAAAAGAACTTCTGCTCAGTCTTGCTAGCTACTATTTTCTATTTTAGTTAACTAGTAACTTAGTTCCTCTGCCTCCCAACAGGATTTCTTAACCATGAGGTGCTGGTCAAAGGTAGTGCACTACAGGGAATAGGGTGCCATTTCAGACACTTGTCTTTTCATATCCATACACGCTAGCAATTCTGCCAACACTGGCTGTTAAATTAAATATTTTGCCCAAACTCTAAATGTGGGTGGACCCCGAGGGTCAGGCCCAACAAGCATGGGTTCGTTAGCTCTGAAATATATACTGGGTTCATCAGGCAGGAACTAATGGCCCAAAGAGGTAATGTTTGTTTGCATGTTGGTTCTGTGCTAAATGGTCTGTTCTCAGAGCTGGAGCCTACCCCAGACCGTGAGTTGAATCCTACACCTGAGCCCATTGGAGACCTTGGAGAGGACAAGGATCTCTATACAATTGGAACTCATTGAAAGGGTATGTCTGGGATCATGGTATGCTGCATTATGGCAAGCAGGTCAGCTTTTATTGGGTTGACTTGGCTCTGTAGTGATCACTTACTCGCACAAACAGTCAATCTAACCTTAACCATGCCTAACCTTAAATTATGACTTAAGTGCATTTGTTACAAACTTCATTTCGACTTTACAGCTGGCACACCTAGCTGGAATCGTTCAATTCTGCCTCCAGGACAAGACTCATCCCAATTGCCAGTATCACTTGTACATGTCAGGTGAACAATGCTGAAAAGGGGCACTCCAACAGTGAAGGGACTACCACTGTACCACAACACTAAGGAGACATGCGCTCATCAGAACTCTAAAAACAATGAACACAAGGGATGACTGTTAACCTTGAAGAATAAATTATTTGAAGATACCTTGACAATGAATTTCTGTGTTTACTCCAGCATGTAGTGCATAATTGCAAACTGAAACATTACTTTTAAGGGAATGTCCACTTGAGTGTTTCAGATCATGTTCTTTGGGGGTTAAAGTGCAGATGGTATTGACTACAAATTACATTCCAGCCTTATCTAAAATGATTTCCCCCTCAATCTACACAATAACCCATGACCAAGCAAATGTAATCACATTTACATAACTTCAGACCCTTTACTTAGTACTTTGTTGCACCTTTGGGTAACGTTAACAGATTAATAATTGTTTGTACTTTCTTGCACCTTGGGTAGCAATTACAGCTTAAGTTGTCTTGGGGAAATGCTACAAGCTTGGCACACCTAAAATAAGCAAAAAGAGAACAGCCTTTTTTTCAGGACCCTGGAAGAGTGGGGCAACATCTCTGAGCAAATCTACTGCAGTCTGAAGCTGCACTGCAGAACTTTATGCAGCTGGTGGCCACACCATATACTGAATTCTGATTTTTGACCTCCCCTCCCCCCCTGTTCAGGGACACTCCATATGTTAGTCACATGTGACGAACCTGTTCAGTTTGTCTGAATTTATATGAATACAAATATTTACATGTTTTAAGTTTGCTTAAAATAAACAGTTGACAGGATGCTTTTCTTTGAGTGTATATTTGGAGATGCCACTTCTCTGCAGATCCTCAAGCTCTCAGGTGGGATGGGCAGTGTCACTGCAAGGCTGTTCAGTATCTCCAGAGATGTTTGCTTGGGCTCTGGCTGGACCACTCAATGACAGACTTGTCATTCCTGCATTGGCTGTGTAAGGTCATTGTCCTGTTGGAAGGCAGATCTTTGCCCCAGTCTGAAGGTTTTAGTCAAGGATCTCTACTTTGCTCTGTTCATCTTTACCTTGATCCTGGCTAGTCTCGCTGACGCTGAAAAACATCCCCACAGCATGATGCTACCAACATCCTTCACTGTTAGGATGGTGCCAGGTTTCTTCGAGTTGACGCTTAGCATTCAGGCCAACAAGTTCAATATTGGTTTCATCAGACCAGAGCATCTTATTCATGGTCAGTCCTTTAGGTGCCTCTTAGCGGGCTGTTGTTGCTTCTGTCTGGCCACTAACTTAAAGGCCTGATTGGAGTTCTGCAGAGATGGTTGTCCTTCAGGAAGTTTCTCCCATCTTCAGAGGAGCTCTGCCAGAGTGACCATTGGGTTGGTCATCTCCCTGACCAAGGCCCTTCTCCCCCTATTGCTCAGTTTTGCTGGGTGGCCAGCTCTAGGAAGTCGTGGTGGTTCCAGAATTCTTCCATTTCAGAATGATAGAGGCCACTGTTCTTGGGGACCTTCAATGCAAAGGGTTTGCATACTTGAGTAAATAAGGCTGTAACGTAACATGTGGAGGAAGGGGTCTGAATACTTTCCAAATGTACAAGTACACAATTATTTTGAAGCTGACAAGGTGGTAGGCCAGATCTTCAAATGTATCATTTAATTATTTCAGCAATGTAGAAGGGCAACACTATCAGGGGGCATGTTCAGTAGTAGGTTCAGCTATTGCCTTACCACCCTTATCCTACCTCATTTGCACACACTGTATATAGATATACCTTTTCTATTGTATTGACTGCATGTTTGTTTATTCCATGTAACTGTTTGTGTCGCACTGCTTTGCTTTATCTTGGCCAGGTCCCAGTTGTAAATGAGAACTTGTTCTCAACTAGCCTACCTGGTTAAATAAAGGTGAAATAAAATAAAAACCAACGTTGCACATGGTATGGAACCCCTCTGCAGCAACAGTGAAAACGCTGACATTTCCTAGATTTACCTTTGGTCTTTATTGGTTTCCTGAGTTTGTATAGACGGCCCATCACTAGTCCTGGATTAATGTGAATCGGTGTCCCAAGGTTCCTCATCAAGTTAGGCATTCCTGGGAAAATTGGGCTTTCATTGTGAACAACTCTATAAAGGGTCTTACAGGGGCGGACTAGAATCAGAAATGAGTGCCAATTTGTGCACACCGGCTCTTTCCTTCAAGCCCCCCACCACCCTGTTTAATCTATTTCTTGAGACTTGCCATTACGAGTCATGATTTTGTGCAAAAACCCAAGTTACAGGTTCGCTAGGCTAGAAATGGACCAGCACATCTGACATTTGCACTAAATGCCAGATGGCCAGTCCACCCCTGGGGTCTTATGTTGAACGGGGTCTTGGGCCTGGTTTCCGACCCCAGATTAATCCCAGTCCCTCCAATCATTCTCAATGGAGAATCATGTTTTTGTGAATCTCATGTATCAGCAGACTGTGGTGTAGGCCTATCCTCAAAGTCAAGAATGGAAAGGCTTTGGTCAAGTTCCTCCCTGACTACATTTGCAGACACATGCCAGATCTTACAATGCCTGGATACGTATTCAACAAATCAGTTAACATATAGCAATCGGATGCCCAACTGCACAGTCAAAGACATTGCAATGCATCAAGTCAGGCAGAAACTCAACCTTTGCTACTGTCAGAAATGCACATGAGATCTGTTCTGACTTCAACAAGCCAGAGATGAGAAATTATCAGGTGCCAATTCACACTGAAACTTCTATGGCTGCATTTATACAGGCAGCCCAATTTTGATCCTTTCCACTAATTGGTCTTGACCAATCACAGATCTTTTCCAAAACTGATATGATTGGTCAAAAGACCAATTAGTAAAAATTCTCAGAATTAGGCTGCCTGTCAAAATGCAGCCAATGTCCCTAGGGTTCTGGGCCCATATTCCCAAAGCATCTGAGTATGGAACTGCTGATCTAGGATCGGTTTTGCCTTTTAGATCAGTACACTTAAGCCTTGTTCACACTAAAGGCCTTAATGCGCATGTTTTTCCAATCAGTTTTCGAATACTGACTGTCCAAACAGAAAGGACAAGTGACAAAATCGGATTTGTGTGTTCGGACAGCATTCATTTGCTGACATGGCTATGCTAGTTGTCATAGTAACGACAGGTGTATGTGCAGTAGTGTGGGCTGATTGCTGGTGGATCAGTTTGTTAATTGTCTGTGGAATATTGTCCCACTCCTCTTTAATGGCTGTGCGAAGTTGCTGGATATTGGTGGGAACTGGAACACACTGTCATACACGGCAATCCAGAGCATCCCAAACATGGTCAATGGGTGACATGTTTGGTGAGTATGTAGGCCGTGGAAAAACTGGGACATTTTCAGCTTCCAGTTTTTGTGTACTGATCCTTGCAACATAGGGCCATGCATTATCATGCTGAAACATGAGTTGATAGTGGCGGATGAATGGCACAACAATGGGCCTCAGGATCTTGTTACGGTATCTCTGTGCATTGAAATTGCCATCGAGAAAATGCAATTGTGTTCGTTGTCTGTATCTTATGTCTGCTAATACAGTACCATAACCCCACCTCCATCATGAGGCACAATGTTCACAACGTTGACATCAGCAAACCACTCACCCACACGATGCCATACACGTGGTCTGAGGGTTGGACGTACTGCCAAAATCTCTAAAATGACGGAAGCGGCATATGGTAGAGAAATTAACATTCAATTATCTGGCAACAGCTCTGGTGGACATTCCTGCAGTCATCATGCCAATCCCTCAAAACTTGAGACATATGTGGCATTGTGTTGTGTGACAAAACTGCACATTTTAGAGTGGGCTTTTATCGTCCCCAACACAAGATGCATCTGTGTTATCATCATGCTGTTTAATCAGCTTCTTGATATGCCACACCTGTCAGGTGGATGGATTATGTTGGCAAAGGAAAATGCTCACTAACAAGGATGTAAACAAACTTGTGCACAACATTTGAGAGAAATAAGCTTTAGTGCGTGGGAACATTTCTGAGATCTACACTTTACATTGTTTTGGTGGGTTATATTTTTGTTCAGCTTTCCAGCACATTCACTCATTGGCTTGTAAACAGTTAACAAGCTAGTTAGCTACCACATGTTATTGTCAAACTGTCAACAGAGTAGCTAGCAAGCAACAAGATCAAATCAAATTTGATTTGTCACATGCTTCAAATACAGCAGGTGTAGACCATGCCGTGAAATGCTTCCTTGCAAGCACTTAACCAAAGATGCAGTTCAGGAAATAGAGTTAAGAAAATATTTACTAAATAATAAAAGTACTGAGTCAATGTGCAGGGGTACAGGTTAGTCCAGGTCATTTATATATGTAGGTGGGGGTAAAATGACTATGCATAGATAATAAACAGTGAGTAGCAGCAGTGTAAAAAGAAAGGGTGGGTCAATGTAAATAGTCTGGTGGTCATTTGACGCGTCGGTTTTTAGAAACGTTGTTTCTATTGAACATGCCATACTAATAAAGGCATTTTAAACAATTATATGAAGAGTGCCTTGATCCACCTTTCTTTTTGATGACCAATTTACCCCTTTTACCAAAGAGCACCTTCTATCTACCAAAATGTACTATTGTGTACCTTAGTAGCGCTTCCCATCCTCCTCTTTCTACCTGTTAGGGAGCCTTTTGGACCTAGACTTGGCACTCTGGTACCACTTGCTGTGCGGTAGCAAAGAGAACAGTCTATGACTTGGGTCACTGGAGTCTTTGACAATTTTTAGGGCCTTTCTCTGACACCGCCTAGTATATAGGTCCTGGATGGCAGGAAGCTTGGCCCCAGCGCTGTACTGAACCGTACGCACTACCCTCTGTAGTGCCGTACGGTCAGATGCCGAGCAGTTGCCATACCATGCAGTGATGTAATTGGTCAGGATTCTCTTGATTGTGCAGCTGTAAACTTTTTGAGGATCTGGGGACCCATGCCAAATCATTTCAGTCTCCTGAGGGGGAAAAGGCGTTGTCTGTGATCAGGCCTACTGTTGTGTCAACAGCAAACTTAATTATGGTGTTGGAGTCGTGCTGGCCACGCAGTCGTGGGTGAACAGGGAGTACAGGAGGGGACTGACCACGCACCCCTGAGGGGCCCCAGTGTTGAGGATCAGTGTGTCAGATGTGTTGTTGCCTACCCTTACCACCTGGGAGCGGCCCGTCAGGAAGTGAAATAGCAGTCTAAAGACCACGGCAAATATATCAGATTTGATCGTTCAGTCAAGTCGCATGGCCGGCAATCAGATTTGTATCTTTATTTTATTTATTTTACCTTTATTTAACCAGGCAAGTCAGTTAAGAACAAATTCTTATTTTTAATGATGGCCTGGGAACAGTGGGTTAACTGCCTGTTCAGGGGCAGAACGACAGATTTGTACCTTGTCAGCTCGGGGTTTGACCTTCCGGTTTGACCTTCCGGTTACTAGTCCAACGCTCTAACCACTAGGCTACCCTGCCACCCCATCTGATTTTGAACCACCTACAAAGGTGGATTTAAATATCTGATTCCATGTGCTTTTTGGCTGTTCAGACTGCAGGAACAAGAACTGAAACAGATGTGCAAAAAAAATGGATTTGAGTCACTTTAATCTGAGAAGCTTTGTGAATAAGGGTCCTGACCCCTAGGGACAGTGTAGGCAGCAATACAATTCTATAAACCATAGTCTTCATTTAAGACTTGATTGGTATCAGGTGTGTTACTGCTAACTGGAACAAAAGCCTTCACCCACATGGGCTTTGGTTTCATCAAACATTCAGCGTGGCAGGGTATCAGAATATTTGTTTCCCTCCTTAAATACAATTGGACTCTCGTTGTTCTTTGTATTGACTGGAGAGTTTATAGAAGTGGAGAGTGTTTCCTTGAAGAAACCACTGTCTAATTGTTCATCCCTTTCTATTGTTTTCTTTTGCCTATGTTGCTGTTGAAGAACAGTATGGGGATGTTTGAACTCGTCGTCTTTGGGGTGTTCATTTTGTCATTGGCATTTAGTGTAGCAAGCTGCATTTAGTGTAGCAAGTTGCATTCGCTTGTTGAAAATAGGGACAGATGAGAGATTAAAAAGTTACGCCACTGAAGCATTTTGAAGGTCAAGGAGTGCCATCAATTGGAGTTTCCACCATCTGTGTAGAATGTACTGAGGCATCTATGATCATATCGATAACGCTGACCTCTTCAACAATGGCCGTTATTTGTCTCTGGTGAACTGAGATGTATTCATTATTCGGTTTTACCATTTACTCTAGTAACTAAATGGAACCAAACAGCGCAAACGAAACGGGGAGGGGCATGCCTGAATTTCTCCAATAAAAACTTGCCTTTAACGTTCAACGTTTGGAGTAAACGGTTTCAGTTGCAAGACGTATTGCGACCGGCATTTTGCAATGGCATCAGACTAATGAATACACCTCTGTTCTGAGGTCAAGGAAAATAACAATATGGCTCTCAGAATTCAAAACCCCTCTCATGAGCTCAATTCTCTCTATGGAACCCTCAGATTCTATGGTCTACTCAAACAAGTTGGTGTTCACCCCAGATCCAGATAATGTCATCACCAGGGTGGTTCATGTTGAATAAATTAATGTGTACAATTATATTCCAGAATATAGCGATACTCCATATTTTAGAGCACACTATTAGGAGTATAATGATACCAAGGTGTTGTCTGTATTATGTACATTCCACAGGAGGTTGCTGAGGGTAGAACGGCTCATAATAATTGGTGGAACGGGTCAAATGGAATGGCATCAAACGCCTGGAAACCCTAGTGTTTGATGTATTTGTTACCATTCCACGGATTCCGCTCCAGTCATTAGAATGAGCCCGTTCACCCCAATTAAGGTGCCACGAACCTCCTGTGTTCATTGGGTCTTACAGGGTGTATAGGCCTAAAATTGCCACTTTCATCATGATTTTCTCAAAAATGGTTTGTGTTAAAACAAATGTGAAAAGCATATCAAACATCCTTCTTCCCATTAAGTTTCTATGAGAAAATTGCCAGAACAATCTGAGATACCAAAAATATTTTCAGGCCATCCTGGAATCGCCCTTAAGTGTCTGTGGTGTTTGGCTATAAACTAACCTGCCTAACATGGAGACAATGTTCAAGGTATTGATACTGTTTGGGGGTTACATTAGGCAGTGTAGGTCATATCATGACAAGAAAAAAGTTGAATGTGTTTGCTCATTTTTGTTTAATTTCTAGCTGTGGTGAAAATGTCTGTCTATTAATTTGCCTGCCCGATTAGATTGATTTTTCAGTTGAGTAAGGAATCTGGAACTAGCTGCTACAGAGGACTACTCTAACAACATAACATTTGTCAAGTGCAAACAAGTCCAACTGGGGTAAATGGGCCGTGGTTTACTACTGATGCTGCTCCCTAGTGATGTTGAATAATCAGGGAAAGAGGTGATTTACACATTTGACTGTACAGGATTTATTTTATCTATCAACAAGCATTAAGAGGATTTATATTATGTACAAATGTACATTTCTCTGTGTGTGTGTGTGTGTGTGTGTGTGTGTGTGTGTGTGTGTGTGTGTGTCAACAATTTTTATTACAGAACACCTTTTGTTTTTAATATAAAAAATGTAATTCAGTATTTTAAGTTGTAGTCTAGCCTATTTTGTATTATTCAATTACTCAACGCATCAGCAGCTGATTAGTCCAGAAGTTGGATGGAAGACACCCATGGACCTATCACCGTTAACGGTGTTGAGTTACGGACGAACAACAGGGTGTAACTGATTCTTCAGACACGCCCTGTTGCTGCTTGGTTGGCGTCGGAGGAAACTACACATTTCCAAGTTTGAAGTCTTACACTTCTTGACTTTTGAGTGTTTTCTACGTTTACTTAAGACGGGGGTTTTCGTTCTAAACTAAAATGGGAGCGTGTATGGCATTGTGTTCAATCGCTAGCTGTGTAAGTATCAATTATTTAACTTCTTTATTTGTGTTTTGCTCTCTTTGTAAGAGTGAGAGAGCGCAACGACGTTTGTTTGTGGCTTCGAATGTAAATACACATTTTCCTCTGTTTTCCCCGTAGGTATACTCTGTGTTTTATGTTGATCGTAAATACCTACGTTTGGAAAACAGACACTTGTTTGCAGAAGTCAGCAGTTTCATAATTAGCTGCACGACTAAAATTATTCCCTTTCATATTTCATGCCGTGTTACGGGCAAGTTCAGTGATCATGTTAAATAAATATGACGTGATATAAAAAATTTCTAGGCCTACTCGAGCCATTAGGTGAATTTCTTCAAATTTTGGACGCACACACCGCAAATGACCATGCCTAGAGTGATATACCTATTGACCCTTAAGATTGAAGTTTGTCCCACATTCTCAGGTCAGCAAAAAATCCGACAACTTAAACGATTACACCTTCCAGAGGCAAGGCTTATGAGTGCTGCTCGACTGCATGTTGCATGGCCTGCCACCCTGTTGCATACAGCCTTCATAGCTTGCAATCCTTTAATGAAGGATGGCTGATCCTTCCCTGCTACCGCATCACAGGCTTCCCTATGCTCGACTAGACTATGCTTCATGTCTCTGGGCTGATCTGGCCTATGCCTCAGTAGTTCACACATCGTATCTTGACTTGACAATCTGCCTGACTCATCAGAGGAGCAGTGAGGGATGCCTCCCGTCGAGCACGAACCTTCTGTGACCGCGTACCCAACACTGGGTCTCTTTCGCAATTCATCTGTCCCGATTCCTCCCATCCTATCCTTGGTTCTTCTCAAAACACATCTGAAAGGGATCTTGGATCTCCACCGATGCATATTTGAGGTGGCAAGGAGAGGGAAGACCTGGAATCATGTAAAGCTATAGATTGAGAAAGGGCCCATCAGGCAGGGGGCTGTGTTCGTTGCTGTACTCTAACCATATGACTGGCAGCCCTTGTCATTGTAACTGGCCTGACTACCTTCAGTTGTCTGGGCTCGTTTGGCTGGAAAACACGATGGTTGCCGTAACAATAACTGGCTGTAGCACACAGTACTTTTGTTGTGCACACACACCATGCATGCGTTTGCTTCATTAGCTCATCTGCCCCCTCATGCCTTCTCCCTCTGGCATACCAAAAACAACTCGTCTGTGCAGTCCTATTTCTTATCCCCTCTCTCCCTCACCTCCCTCCTCCAGGCATCGTGTCTGTGTGGCTCTGCTCCCTGTCTGCTGTCAGGATGCTGTCCCCTGTGTCCCGGCTGGCCTTCTCCTTCCTGCTGCTGCTGGGGACCCTGGTCTCTGTCATCATGATCCTACCTGGCATGGAGGCTCGGCTCAGGAAGGTAACACCACACAACCCTGGTCTCTGTCATCATGATCCTACCTGGCATGGAGACTCAGCTCAGGAAGGTAACACCACACAACCCTGGTCTTTGTTGCTTGATGAGTAGAGTTGCCTGAGACCTACATATTTGTTTTAGCTCCCTGAACTAATTCCAAGGCTTTAGCTCAGTGGGTTAACAGGATTGTGGTTCGCAGGAGATCCTGGTTCGAACCCAGTTGGTCACACAAGCTGGTGAAGATGGCCCAGTGGTTGACGAAAACGTTTTGATGTTGTCGTCAATGTACATTGTTGGTTCTATTCTTACTGTTTCTTTACTGATCTATCAGATACCAGGCTTCTGTGTGGGCGGAACCTCCATACCCATGCCAGGCATGGAGAACAAGGTGAACTGTGATGTCATCGTGGGCTACAAGTCTGTGTATCGCATGTGCTTTGCCATGGCCTGCTTCTTTTTCCTGTTCTCCATCATCATGATCCGCGTTCGCAGCAGCAAGGACCCCGAGCCTCCCTACAGAACGGGTATGTAGCTGACCTTTTTATAGTAGTGGATGGTGATCTTCAGGGACACAATATTGCCCTCTGCTGGCCAGGCCAGGGCAGTGCCACATTCTCCACACTCTTATTTGTTTATTGATAGGTGAGAATTGTCTGTTAATTGAATAAATAGAATATTCCGCCCTGAAACATATAATTGTATGGAATTGATTAGTATGTATACAATCATAATCAATAAATGTGTAGTCCTAGTCAGAATTAGGGTAAAACAATATGTCTTTATGGTATTTTAAACACAGACTGTCTGAGCTTGGTGCCGACCTGACTAGAGATTTGGGAGAGAACGGGGAGTACGTCTCAAGGACAAGGTCGCAATCTCTGTCGGCTGGGAAGTGAGACAGACAGTGTGTGCGTAGCAGGACATGTTTGTGGGTGTGAGAAGTCAGTATAAAATGAATTGTTTTGTATTCTTGACTTTAGAAAGTTCCTGTGAATAAACCTTTTTGACTATTTTAGCTGGGCCTCCGACTGTTTCATTCGACCAGGATCTTACACATTCTGGTCTGCAGACTGAGAGTAATATAATTAAATTGGGTTATGTACCTGGAGAACATAATTCTCCTTTCATTTACATACCAGCATAAAATATTAGGGCTAGGACAAAACCAGTATCCCAATGCTCGTTAGTGTCATGGCAAGGAAACAAAACATGAAGCAGCTTTAACTTTAGGAAAAAAACACTAATGTTGGAAACAACCACATGTTGTCATCCAGAGTCACATTTATTTACTTTCCAAATTTTATTGGGAGATTTTACACTATATTTTACATACAGAAGGTTTTTTAAAGGATGATAGTGCCCAAAAATATGACCAGTCTATTTTTTTTATGGCGCACAGACACGGGACCTGTTTTTGTATGAGATGATTTTATTGAATGAATGCTTGTGGCTTTGTCCTCTCAGATTCTGGTTCTTCAAGTTCCTCGTACTGGTGGGGATAACTGTAGGAGCCTTCTTCATTCCAGACGGGACATTCAACACAGGTATACACCATTACTACGATATTACATATTTTCTTCACCCTGAAGAAGGCACAGTGATGCTGCAACATTGGTTTCTTTTTACCCAATAAATTACTGGGAGATTATTCATATGGAGTGTGCAACTCTCCTTTGTTTTTATAGCTTACAGTTTATTCACCGTTAATCAAATCAAATGTTTATATAGCTCTTCGTACATCAGCTGATATCTCAAAGTGCTGTACAGAAACCCAGCCTAAAACACCAAACAGCAAGCAATGCAGGTGTAGAAGCACGGTGGCTAGGAAAAACTCCCTAGAAAGGCCAAAACCTAGGAAGAAACCTAGAGAGGAACCAGGCTATGTGGGGTGGCCAGTCCTCTTATGGCTGTGCCGGGTAGAGATTATAACAGAACATGGCCAAGATGTTCAAATGTTCATAAATGACCAGCATGGTCCAATAATAATGAGGCAGAACAGTTGAAACTGGAGCAGCAGCACGGCCAGGTGGACTGGGGACAGCAAGGAGTCATCATGCCAGGTAGTCCTGACGCATGGTCCTAGGGCTCGGGTCCTCCTCCGAGAGAGAATTAGAGAGGGCATGCTTAAATTCACACAGGACACCGGATAAGACAGGAGAAGTACTCCAGATATAACAAACTGACCCTAGCCCCCCGACACAAACTACTGCAGCATAAATACTGGAGGCTGAGACAGGAGGGGTCAGGAGACACTGTGGCCCCATCCGATGATACCCCCGGACAGGGCAAACAGAAAGAATATAACCCCACCCACTTTGCCAAAGCACAGCCCCCACACCACTAGAGGGATATCTTCAACCACCAACTTACCATCCTGAGACAAGGCCGAGTATAGCCCACAAAGATCTCCGCCACGGCACAACCCAAGGGGGGGGGGCCAACCCAGACAGGAAGATCAGCACCTCTACGTTAAATCATTCTCTGGGTGGGCGCCAGCTCATGTTTTTTATTAAAATATTTTCCTCTAAACCCCAATAACCAGTGGCGATTTTTAACATTCATATCTTGGTGGGGAAAATTCTATCACCAAAGCTCAAATGCATCGAAACCAGTACACTACACTGGCTACACATTGAATGTGTAACAGTATTGCTTCCGTCCCTCTCCTTGTCCCTACCTGGGCTGGAACCAGGGACCCTCTGCACACATCGACAACAGCCACTCTCGAAGCATCGTTACCCATCGCTCCACAAAAGCCCGGTCCTTGCAGAGCAAGGGGAACAACTACTTCAAGGTCTCAGAGCGAGTGACGTCACCGATTGAAACGCTATTAGCGCGGATAGGAGTTTTGAGCCACACACAAACGCTATAACATTTGGTTTATGGTTTGGTTTACGGCTACTTCCCATATCTTTAGGTCATATTGCACGGAGGGACACGGTAGTCGAGTAAACTAGCTAGTAATTGGTCTGCAATATCGCGACTCCGGCTGCCTGTTACAAATGGTGCCCGGTTAACGATATACGACGTTATAACACTATTCCCTTGCTTCATCTATTGCACCTTCACAGTTCCATCAAAGGTATTTAAACTAACCCTTCTTGTACATGTGGTTCCATGGGTATTCAACAATAAGACATGTAGCCTATATGGGTATTATAGCTAACTTACCTCAAAAGTAATGTTAGCCACTGCTTCATGATCCACCACCAATCACTCCGTTTGAATCTTATTTTCCAGCTTGCTTTATTTTAATGGATGGACATATTTTAAAGTGTAGCTGGCTAATGGGCACTCAAAGTTACCGGGCATAGGACTGTGGCCAATGACCATGAGCCTTCTTGGGCGGGCACGGCTACTGTAAATCAATGTAGCACCAATTAGGGGCTTTTGCTGGCTCGCTCAGCAGGTGCTGCGGTGACGCACCCTCAGCGCAACCAGAGAAGATTAACGACGCCTGCGCTCTGTACTTTCTGTCTGCCCCTCCACCACAGTTGACACCAAGCTGCCTTACTCAACAAAAATGTACTAAAACAACAATGGAATGGGAAAGCGACCAAATCAAAGTTTATTTGTCACATGCGCCAAATCCAGCCGGTGTAGGTCTTACAGTGAAATGCTTACTTACAGGCTCTAACCAACAGTGCAAATAATGCAGATATTCCGGGTAGCCATTTGATTACCTGTTCAGGAGTCTTATGGCTTTGGGGTAAAAACTGTTGAGAGCCTTTTTGTCCTAGACTTGGCACTCCGGTACCGCTTGCCATGCGGTAGTGCAGAGAACAGTCTGACTGGGGTGGCTGAGGTCTTTGACAATTTTTAGGGCCTTCCTCTGACACCGCTTGGTGTAGAGGTCCTGGATGGCAGGCAGCTTAGCCCCAGTGATGTACTGGGCCGTACGCACTACCCTCTGTAGTGCCTTGCGGTCGGAGGGCAAGAAGTTGCCATACCAGGCAGTGATGCTCTCGATGTTGCAGCTGTCAAACCTTTTGAGGATCTGAAAACCATTGCCAAATCTTTAGTTTCCTGTGTTGTGTTTGTTGTGCCCTCTTCACAACTGTCTTGGTGTGTTTGGACCATTCTAGTTTGTTGGTGACTTGGACACCAAGGAACTTGAAGCTCTCAACCTGCTCCACTACAGCCTCGTCGATGAAAATGGGGGTCTCTGACCTCCTCCCTATAGGCTGTCTCAACGTTGTCGGTGATCAGGCCTAACACTGTTGACGTCTGCAAACTTAATGATGGTTTTGGATTCGTGCCGTGCCATGCAGTCGTGGGTGAACAGGGAGTACAGGAGGGAACTGAGCATGCACCCCTGAGGGGCTCCAGTGTTGAGGATCAGCGTGCAGATGTGTTGCTACCTACCCTCACCACCTTGGGACGGCCTGTCAGGAAGTCCAGGATCCAGTTGCAGAAGGTGTTTAGTCCCAGGATCCTTAGCTTAGTGATGAGCTTTGAGGGCACTATGGTGTTGAACCCTGAGCTGTAGTCAATGAATAGCATTCTCACATGGGTGTTCCTTTTGTCCAGGTGGGAAAGAGCAGTGTGGAGTGCAATAGAGATTGCATCATCTGTGGATCAGTTTGGGCGGTATGCAAATTGGAGTGGGTCTAGTGTTTCTGAGATAATGGTGTTGTGAGCCATTACCAGCCTTTCAAATCACTTCATGGCTACGGACTTGAGTGCTACGGGTCTTTAGTCATTTCGGCAGGTTGCCTTCATGTTCTTGGGCACAGGGACTATGGTGGTCTGCTTGAAACATGTGGTATTACAGACTCAATCAGGGACATGTTGAAAATATCAGTGAAGACACCTGCCAGCTGGTCAGCACATATGCTTTCTTAGATCAAGCAATTTGTTTCATACTATTAAAATGTGTGCTAACTGATATTGTTGTGACATTAAATAACAGAATGGCCCACGTGACGCATTGCCACTGCCAAGAACTTGTAGTCAATTAAACACACCTTGCACATTTTGTCTTTTAACAAACTCGCTGTGTGTGTTCAAGTGTGGTTCTACTTTGGCATGGTGGGTTCCTTCATCATCATCATCCAACTGATCCTGCTCGTGGACTTCGCTCACACCTGGTACCAGTCCTGGCTGGAGAACACTGAGGGAAATGGCAAGTGCTGGTTCTCAGGTACTGATCGTTAATACAGTCTGATTTAAAACGTTGTAGTCTAACTCATTTATTCAGTCTTTTCTGGAATTAAACTGAAATTTCCTGAAGAAAATAGGAATTTCAGTGTAATTTAATGAATTGACCCTTATCTTGGTTTTCTCCTAGTGGTAATGGAAAGACGTTTCCTAACATCCGTAATGGGATGTATTCTTCTGTTTCCCCACAGCTCTCCTTCACAGTGCTGGACTACCTTCTCTGCTGTGGTGGTGTTCTATGTCTATTACACCACGGGAGACGACTGCACTGAACACAACGTCTTCATCAGCCTCAACTTCATCTTCTACATCTTCGTCTCCATCGTTGCCATCCTGCCCAAAGTTCAGGTGAGGTTTCAGTCTCGCATGAAAGATTGATACCAGCACACTGTTGAAAGTTCCTGCAGTTTTGAGTACAGTGTTTCTTTGCAGGCTGTTTCAGTCTTGTTCATCTTTCTTTGAAATGCGTACACATCCTGAAGTTCATTCAAGGGTGACAATTTTAGCAATGTTTGCAATTTTGAAGATCATCAAAATGTTAAACAATGACACTGAACTATTTGTTCATGTGAATGTAGTTGAACAAGAGTTAGACACTGATGTTTTGTGTTAATTTATGTATTGTCCCCCAGGAGTCCCAGGTCAGGCCTGCTCCAAGCGTCCTTCATCTCCCTCTACACCATGTATGTTACATGGTCCGCCATGACCAACAACCCCAGTAACTCTCGTCATGACCCTGCCGATGCCCCTGTTCAGTCATTGGTTAAGAGTCATGGTTTAGGTCATGCATTAAAGATGGCCTGATGTAACTATGACTCACATAGCTGCATACTGACTCATGGAAATCACTTGATGGGAAGTCTGGAACAACAAATGTATATGTGACAAAGCATATTTTACCCAAAAGATGATCAGTGATCACGTCATCCAACATGAGAAGAGTTGCAGCCAAGAATCACAAGAGAAGAAGTAAATCAAATGGATGTGACTAGCTCATAATTAAAAGCTGATCATTTATAGTTTTCTTTATGTTAAAAGCATAACATTTAGTCTTTTCAATGGCCTTCATCAGAATGACAATATTATACCTCTTTCCCTACAGACTGCAAGTGTAACCCCAGCCTGCTGAGTCTGGTACACAACACCTCCACCCCTACACCTGCCCCAGGGCAAGGGGTCCAGTGGTGGAATGCACAGGGCATCATAGGACTGGTCATCTTCCTCTTCTGCACTCTCTACGCCAGGTATAAAGTTGCAACCTAGAGTAGGGTTCACACCAATCCTGGGGACCCACAGGACCGGGCACTCTTTGTAGCAGACCAGAGACAAATCAAATGTTATTGGTCACGTATGCATGTTTAGCAGATGTTATTTTGGGTGTAGTGAAATGTTTGTGTTTCTATTTCCAACAGTGCAGTAATATCTAACGATTTCACAATACACACATCTAAAGGAATTAAGAATATATAAATATTTGGATGAGCAATGTTGGACCGGCATAGACTAAAATACAGTGGAGTAGACACCTGATTGAAGTACTGGGCTAGAGTAAACGTGCAAGCCTGTGGGTCCTCAGGACTGGATTTGAGACACTGGTTCAGCGCTATGTTTCAAATTAAATCCTGACTATTCGAGCCTGTCCACATCATCACTTCCCTTTTTTTCTGGTGGGTTTCCTGCTCTTTCCCTCCTCCCCTGTAGCATCTGTTCATCTAACACCCAGGTGAACAGGCTGATGCAGACAGAGGAGGACCAGGGTCTGGCTGCAGACGACCACGAGGCGGCCACGGGCGAGGACTGGGTCAGACGGGCCGTGGACAACGAGGAAGAGGGGGTCACCTACTCTTACGCCTTCTTCCACTTCAGCCTGTGCCTGGCCTCCCTCTACATCATGATGACACTCAACAACTGGTACCAGTAAGTAGCTCTGTTTTCTTTGATTATGTCTGCGGGGATAGAGGAGTAGGGATGTGTACAGGTGTAACGGAGGTGATTGATGTTGTTCTAGACCTTGCGTCAGCTCCCCAAGCTAATGCCTGGGCTTCAGGTCAACAGGATAAAAGTCTTATGGTACTCCGAAGACCCAATTTTCAAACCATCGCACATGGTCTACGATGCGTTTTTCTGATGGTAAACAAAATGTGATTGATTGGATTGGTCCTGATCTCTCCCAGACCTGATGCAGAATACCAGGCCATGCAGAGCTGTTTGCCAGCTGTGTGGGTGAAGATTGGCTCTAGCTGGATAGGCCTGGCTTTCTACCTCTGGACCCTGGTAGCTCCTCTCATCCTCTCTAACCGAGACTTCAACTAAAGACATACATTCCATCCAGGGCTAAGTCCCAAATGGCACCCCTGTTCCCAAGTAGGAAGAGGGTGGGTGTCTTTTCAGATTTGCTGAGGGACTTAACTGTTTAGCATGTTTTAATTTATACTATTTGGAATGTTTTTTTAATTGTGCTGCTTGAAGGAAGGGACCATTGTCATGTCTTATTTTAATTTCAGGCTGGTCTCATTGACTAGACGTAACGTAGTAAAAGAAAATCAGGGACACTTAAATTAGTATATGTTATGTTTGGTATTGTTACTTTAATTAGCTCATTTGCAACTACTTAGCATGATAGCTAACCTTAACATCAACCTTAATCCTTAAGCGTCTAAGCCTGTGGAGGGGTTCTATTAAGCTGACATGGATTTAAAAAAAAGATGTTCATACCGAGGATCATTTATCGACTTGAATATTAGGACCCCTTTAGATATTATATAAATATATCACACGCACATTATTTGATGAAACATTGAATTGGGCCTATTAGCCCATAGAAATGGATTGAATAACCGATTCATAAGCTAGTAATAAATAAATAGGAAGTTTGTTTTTTAAAGTGTCTGTCCTATGTCTGAGAGACATAAGCCCAGAAAAATAATAATATATATATATTTTTAAAGATTGCCGAAATTGTACTGCCATTTTCTGGTTGCTAAAATACGAATAGTTTGCCTAATTTCAGTTTGTGACAACAAGCAAGTATAGTGTAGCGAATCATTGTACTATCTAAACCACTGCGAAATATATTCGGCAGTACCGACTTCAGACGAGTCTCGTGATGCTTGTTGGGGTCGTGTTCATGAGATTCCTCTTCCCATAGTGGTCATATTATTTTTGTAGGCCACGCTGTTCAGATGCTACTGACGTTTTTGTGAGAAGGCCGATTTTCGGGGTGTCTCATGGTCTGACAAACACGCTGTAGCTCAGCTACCTTCCATCGCAGATGTGGAAGGCTATCATTCACGGATGCGGTGGATGCAGCCCGTGCAAAACAATGTATATCTCTAGCACTCGGGGATCCCGAGTCTAAGGCACTGCATCTCAGTGCTAGAGGTGTCACTACAGACACCCTGGTTTGAATCCAGCCGTATCACAACCGGCCGTGATTGGGAGTCCCATAGGGCGGTGCACAATTGGCCCAGTGTCATCCGGGTTTGGCCGGTGTATGCCGTCATTGTAAATGAGAATTTGTTCTTAACTGACTTGCTTAGTTAAATAAAGAAATAAACAGACTGCTTTTGAAGGGGACTTATTTATTATGCTAATTAGATTTCAGCAAGGGTGTTGACATCGACCCCTAGCCTAGCTAAGATTATCCCTAGCTAACATTAGCATTAGCCACCTAGTTAGTCAACAAATTGTGGACAGACAAATTAATACATACTATACCAATCGTAACGCATGATACTAATTTGAGTGTTCTGGAGATGAATTTACTGTTCAGTCTATTCCCGATTCCAGGTTTACTTTGCATTTAGCCATACTTGAGGTTGGACTTATTTACTTTTTTGTTGTTGATCTTGTTAAAAATGGGATTGGTTTCATGCTTTCAAAATATCTTCTCTGGTCATTGAATCTACTGAAATGACTTCATAAATCCTCAAATCGTATGAACACGATCGATATGTTAAACCAGCCAAGTAAACTCCACTCAGGTGTTAATGTTTTACCTGTTCCACCTGTTTGCATACATTTAGATCCTCTCTCTCCACAATATACCTTGCTCAGTCCATCCACAACATGTTTGGCAGGGTGCCATTGCTACAAATGACCATAGTCTCGGATGTTGTGTACAAGATTATGTTCATCCAATGCACTTTCTCCTTGTTTTTAGTTGATTTGTTTTATACATTTCAGCATGTCTTTGCTTACAATGTACATATACATTTTTTGTTATAGCTAAGATTTGTTAAAGTGCCTTTTAAACCTATAGATTTGCTACACAATACCTATTCAGTCAGACCATAGACTGGCTTTGTATTCCAATTTGTATATGGTTTGTCATATATCTGTCAAGGTATCTCTAGTGCCTCCTTGTCATGATGAAATGTAATACATCTGATCATCTCTGAAATGTCTTCTATTGTGAGATTGTTCTTTTAAGAGTTCATGGGGTCCTGTAGGTGGGACTATTGCCCCTCAAATGACTATATATTGCTGCTAGTTTTTTTTTTTGAGATGAGTAGTTCTACGTACCTCTTCCAGATAAGTAGAAAGTGCCCTTGGCACTTCTTTTGTCTCTGCCATTCTGCCTCAAAGTGAAACATGTTAGCTCAATTCAAATGAGGACAGTCGATGCCTACTACTAGTTATATAGCTTGGTCCATGTCATAGCTGCAGCAAGCTTGTAATCAAGTGCTTTATTCTGTTCAATACTAGTGTTACTTCATTTTATCAGTAGGACATTCCAGCACCTGAGAAGTTGAGGAAACGGACCAAAGACATGTCATCACATGATGTCATCAGTCAGAGCCAACAGGGATTCCAGAATCTCCCATTCCGTCTGGCTTCATTCATCACCCTGATCACATGACCATGATCACACTCCAACATGATTATTCTTATTTCCTTGTGACGCAGGATTACCCATGCAGCCACACCACACTCTCTCGGCAAGGGAATGCGATTTCCCCATCACAAGATTGGCATAAGGAGGGGGTTGAACACAATACCAACATTATATTCATTGAGGAACAAATGGAATTGGCTGGGGTAGAGAAGGAGCACAGAGAGATGGGGTCTATAGTTATTCCATGAATTCAGCCTCAAATCAAATCACTGCAATCAGACCGTTTGAGTTTAAGCATAGCAGAATTACGCCCAGACACGCACTGAAGTAATGTACACGTAGTGGAAAATAAAGTGAGTGCCATGCCATATTAATTTCAGCTGACTGCTTTATGGTAGTCAATGTTAGTTGAATTAACATGCTTTCATTCAATCACTTTGAGATCCTTCCTCATGCTCTTTTACAGAAAATAATCTACTGTATATATCGGAGTATTTTTCAACCCTCTACACTAGTAGGTCTGATCTTGGTTAGTGGGTGACCTTGTTAGTGTGATTACCCTGGGTCTCTGTGACAGACCGTTCGATAGTGGTGGAGTCCCCCACACAGCAGGCATTTAGACCTAGTCTACATAATGCTGTTATATAATGGCCTGGTTGGGGGAACCCATCACGCTATGACTCTGTCTGGGGCCTCCACTGTGGTGCGGTAGAGGAGAGAATCCGGAAAAGATTGGTTGCATTAGCCGGTTAGGATCATGCTCACACTGGGGATGAGGACTGCCACTGTGCATCTGGATACATCTGTAGGTTGAGGTGAACACACAGAGCTCTCCAACGCAGAGCTCTCCAACCCTGCTCCTGGAGAGCTACCTTCCTGTCGGTTTTCACTTCTACCCTGTTCCTGGAGAGCTACCGTCCTGTAGGTCCTCTCTCCAACCCTAATCTAGCACACCTGATTCTAATTATTAGCAGGTTGATAAACTGAATCAGGTTAGTTACAACTGGCATTGGAGCGAAAACCTACAGGAGGGTAGCTCTCCAGGAACAGGGTTGGAGTGAAAACCTACAGGAGGGTAGCTCTCCACGAACAGGGTTGGAGTGAAAACCTACAGGAGGGTAGCTCTCCAGGAGAACCTACGGGAGGGTAGCTCTCCATGAACAGGGTTGGAGTGAAAACCTACAGGAGGGTAGCTCTCCGGGAACAGGGTTGGAGTGAAAACCTACAGGAGGGTAGCTCTCCATGAACAGGGTTGGAGTGAAAACCTACAGGAGGGTAGCTCTCCAGGAACAGGGTTGGAGTGAAAACCTACAAGAGGGTAGCTCTCCAGAACAGGGTTGGAGTGAAAACCTACAGGAGGGTAGCTCTCCAGGAACAGGGTTGGAGTGAAAAACAAGAGGGCTCTCCAGGAACAGGGTTGGAGTGAAAACCTACAGGAGGGTAGCTCTCCAGGAAAAGGGTTGGAGTGAAAACCTACAGGAGGGTAGCTCTCCAGGAGCAGGGTTGGAGACTCCTGTTCTGGAGAGCTACGGGCCTTGCAGGGTTTTTTTCTCCAGCCCTGCTCTATCATGAATCTATTACTATAGATTAGAATCAAGTGTGTAGTAGGGTCAGACCAGATTCCTGCGGGTGGGAGGATAGCTAATGGCACCCCAGGAGGAGGGTTGCTTGGCAACTCTGGTATAAAATATAGCCTGGCAACTCAGGTATAGAATGTAACTTGGTAACTCTCTGATATAGACAATAACAACCTGTGTGGAAAAACAAGCTAAATTTAGAGCAGCTAGCTACTAAAGGTTTTAATGAGAGGTCTCAGAGGTCTTGTTCTCACCCATATACACATTACCCCATAATGACAAAGTGAAAACGTGTTTTTAGACATTTTTGCCCATTTATTGAAAATGAAATACAGAAATACTTAATTTAAATAAGTATCCATACTTTGTAGAAGGCCCTTTGGTAGCAATTACAGCTGTGAGTCTTGCTGGGTATGTCTCCAAGAGCTTTTCACACCTGGATTGTGCAACATTTGCCCATTATTCTTTAAAAATGTCTTCAAGCTCTGTCGAATTGGTCGTTGATCATTGCTAGCCAAACTGTTCAGGTCTTGCTATAAATCTACTTGAAAATCCAAGTCAAAACTGTAACTCAGCCACTCAGGAACATTCACTGTCTCGGTAAGCAACTCCAGTGTAGATGTGGCCTTGTGTTTTAGGTTATTGTCCCGCTGAAAGGTGAATTCATCTCCCAGTGTCTGGTGGAAAGCAGACTGAACCAGGTTTTCCTCTAGGATTTTGTCTGTGTTTAGCACCTTTACAATTATTTTTTTTATCCTGAAAAACTCCCCAGTCCTTAACAATTACAAGCATACCCATAACATGATGCAGCCACCACTATTCATAACACTTTGTATTGAGGACAAATTGTTAATTGCTTTGCAGTATTACTTTAGTGCCTTGTTGCAAACAGGATCTATGTTTTGGAATATTTTTATTCTCTACAGGTTCACTCTGTCAATTTGGTTAGTATTGTGGAGTAACTACAATGTTGTTGATCCATCCTCACTTATTTCCTATCCTAGGCTCTGTAACTGTTTTAAAGTCACCATTGGCCTCATGGTGAAATCCCTGAGCGGTTTCCTTCCTCTCCGGCATTTGAGTTAGGAAGAACGCCTGTATCTTTGTAATGACTGGGTGTATTGATACCCCATCCAAAGTGTCTTCACCATACTCAAATGGATATTAAATTATTATTTGCAAGGCATTGGAAATCTTCCCTGATCGTTGTGGCTGAATCTGTGTTTGAAATTCACTTTCGACTGAGGGAACATACAGAAAATGTTATGTGTCGGGTACAGAGATGATGTTAAACACTATTATTGCACTTATGCAACTTATTATGGGACTTGTTAAGCACATTTTGGCTTGCCATAACAAAGGGGTTGAATTACTTATTGACTCAAGACATTTAAGCTTTTCATTTTTAATTCATTTGTAAAGATTTCGAAAAAAAAACATGATTCCACTTTGACATTATGGTGTATTGTGTGTAGGCCAGTGACAAAAATATCGAAATGTAATATATTTTCAATTCAGGCTGTAACACAATACTTGCTGAAGGCACTGTAAGATAATATGTTTGGTTTGGGTTTATATATTTGATTTAGACAATGCAATAATATTGAACCTCTTCACAGTCTTGATGTATGCTCATCATGTAATTAGGGGTTGAAGTATCAAAGCTGTGAGAAACCCTAATGTATTTGTTGGCAGTCATTAATATTACATAGTCATTATTTATTGAATTAGGCTACAGAAAAGTCATTACACAACTCTATTACATTGTCTATTGTGTTACACTGTTACACAGTCATTTAAGGTATTATCAACAGTAAAAAAGAAAAAAACTCAAATATTTAACTGCAGCATACTGTAAATGATGGAACATTGTGGGAAATTGCTGTATTTCAATTGGTACTGTAATTCCACCTCACAGAATAGAGTATGGTACTGTAATCTTTGGAGCGCCCAAAACCTTCACTACTAGTGGGTGCATGGTATTGTTGTTTCCAGCTCATTAACATATTTTGAAGCTTGCACTGTAAGAGGATATTTGCTGCAGTCGTGAATGAGAATGCTGTATCAATTGAACTCCTATGTGGTTATAGTGCCCCATGAATTTAAAATCTATAGGGGACACATTGGAGTGGCAGCAAGTCTTCAACCTTAAATGGATGAGTATTTTGCCATGTCCTTTTGGACAGTTTTGCCTTGTGGTCACTGCCAATTTGGAAGCCTTTGTTAAGACCTCTAGTGCAAGTGATATAAAATATTTATTAATATGCTGTAATGTTTAAACACTTTACCAACCAGCCAAGGAAGTTAGAATGAAACGTTTTTACAGTATATTGCAGTCAATTTTACGATATTGTACTGTGTGTCATTACACAGTACTTGCTTTCATACCACATTTATATTACAATAGCTATAGGCCCTACTGTAATATGAAATACAGCATTTTACTTGCCACAGCGCTGCCTGTAAATAACGGTCAAATTCATGGCAACCCTTTACAGTGTACTATTATCCACTGTCCCAGTCCCCCACCAGGATTTGGTCAAACTGAGATATCAAATATAAAACATCATAGGCCTACTAAAAACTAAATGTAAGGCTAATACCATAATAGAGCCTTTGCAGAGCAACAAAAGGCATAGGCCTGTGTTCTCCATTGTAGTGACTACAGTATGCCACTGAGTTGTTAAAGTGGGCGGGGTATTTCTCTGGAACTGCGTGGATCGAAGCAGCGTGTTCTGTCGCGAGGACCAGCTGTGTGTGTGTGGGACACTGGCGCGCGCTACTGTGTGAAATCGCAGCATCAGTTTGAAAAGGGATAAGGAGGACCCTCCATCCCGCCACCGCCAGAAGAAAAAGAACACTTCTCAACCTGGGGCAGTCCGTTTACATGGTAGGCTAGATTATGAAAAAGTCTGCTCTGTTGCGGAATAACCTACATGGCTCAAACAGTGCAGCAATGTTGACAGCTATTCATATTTTAGCATCTGGCATTATTACCATAATTTAGCATACCGGTATGCCCCTGGCTGATATGAGGGGTGGTGATATGTGGCGGAGACACGGCAACGGCACTGCAACGAAGTGAAGTTCAGCGGCTCTGCAGGTACAGTAATGCTGGGGACAGTGTATCATTGTTTGGAACCTTCAGGAGCTCGGTAGCGACAGAGTAACTGTGCTTCACACGAGATGACGACAGGTTATTGTGCATTCTCGCGCTTTGCAGATCGCGTGCATAAAACCTATCCAACAAAACGGCGACCTTTGGGAAATTAGTTGTTATGTTTTTGTGTGTGAAGGCAGTACGAGGCAGCATGCCTTGTGATGCTCAAGGGTTGTGTGCATGTGTAGCCTATACCGGCTGCCTCTATTCTGTACAGTCTTGGGACAGTTCCAAGACTGGGGTTGTCATTGTTCAAGTGAAATGGGTAGACAAGATAGAAGGAAGAGCGAAACCAGTGGTTCAGTTTGCCACACAGTCGCTAGGCTACATTATGCTGATAGGCAACGTAACAACATACGATCATAAGGCCATGTGTTTTTATCTTTTTATCAGCCATAATTATACAGTAGCCTAAACTATTGATTAATCACGGATATAATTTATGAATAACAAAACGCTCTCGTTGTGTTTTTATTTTCAAGACATCTCGATAAAAGATTATGCCACTACTTTACAACACGCGATCGGACGGCCATGTGTTGTTATCTTTTTACCAGACATTATTTTACAGTAGCCTAGGCTATTGATCACCATGGAAATGTATCAATAACAAAACGCTCTCGTTGTGTTGTAATTTTTAAGACATCTTGATAAAATATTATGCCACTACTTTTTCGAATTATTTGTCGTTCGATTAGGTCTTGCCAACGTGCATCAGATGTTGCCAACGTGCATCACACTGATGTGATTCGCTCTCTCGGGAATGTCAGAACCCACAATCCCACATCAGCATCCGTGGGACAGGGATGCCTCCCTTTCCCCTCCAATCTTCGAAAGCGAGAATAGGGAAATTCCTTTACAACATAAAATGAAGGTCACATAATGTATGCCTATTTCATATCCATTTTAGAATAGCTGTAAATATAGTGGTCTTTCTGCACAGCATGCCCTATGAATTGACATATTCTGTGAATGGAATTCCATGTGACTTGACGACGGTAGAGGGAGCATCCCGTACAGTCCGCGAGATTGTCAGCCCCACGCGAAATCATATCATTATCAATAAATGTTAGTCTAGAAAATCACAACTGCTCGGCTCAGATTAGGCTCGTGTGGGTTTAATTTTATGTCACTGCGGTGGTAGAATATTTAGCTATAATATTGGATATATTGAAGCAATGCATTGTGAATAGCCTATATCTATACAGTCACCTAACATTCTATATCTATCTAGTATTCACTGTGCCTGTCTGTCTGCACAGATCCGGAACCTGTTCTTTGAGGTGCATTGCATCCTTTCCCCGTCCACTGATATTAGCCTGAAATCAGATTTTACTCAGAAAATGACAATGATAAGAATTAGATCGCCAGAGACTATATTTGACTCTGGCAGCGTTGGTTCCTCGGAATGAACGGTGTCGTAACGCTGCCGCATCGCAGTCAGTGACAATGTTGTGGACGACGCTGCGTCCATCCATGCGCCCCGGTGACGCTTTCTCCATTATCATCTAGCACGCACTTAGCAGCCTTCTCTGTGTTGCAAGTACCTCTTTCTTGGTGAAATACAGACACATTATATTGTCATGCGATGCATTAGTTAATAATAGTACGCCATAAGAAGAATTACCCATGTGACAGTTGGAGTCCATCAACAGCTCAAGAGTGCTTCGATTTTCGATACCACGTGCCCTTTGTATAGTATTAACTGTCATCTTGCGTGTAATCAAGAAGGTTGGAATGTCGTAAAGACATAGGGCATCTCAGGCCAAGCTGTTGAAATGTCGGTTTTAGACACATAAGGAATTTATTTTGCTTAGTTGAATTTATAGAGAGAACAAGACATATGTAGGCCTCATCATGGTGTATTTTCTTAATTTGCAAATATGATTTTCAAAATTATAGGCCTTGGACAAGAAATGCTTCCCATTGATCCAATCTCAACACCAAAACCTTGATTACTTTATTTATCCAAGCTGCATTTTCGACTAGCATTTTTGACTAGTTGGTTTAGCTTTTACTGAATTAAACTCAACTTGGCATTTAAAGTTGACGCTTAGGGCCAGGGATCTGGTTCCCTCAAAATGATCAGTCCTGACATCCTGGCACATAATTCAGTGCCGGGTTATTGGGTGTCAGTTTGGCATGCAAAGAGAGGAGAGGGCACACTGTCTCACTCCCTAGCTGTGGAGAGGTGGGATGTTTGGCATTATTCTGACAGATTGTGTGTGTGTGTGTGTGTGTGTGTGTGTGTGTGTGTGTGACTGCATAGAGAGGAAATCTTCCCCGTGGCTTCATGGAGAGCCCAGTGGCAGCATTATGATTTATTTCCTCCAAGGCGTCCCTCCTCCTTAGTCTTAGACATATGACCGCAGGAATAGGCTTGTGTGTGTGTGTGATCATACAGTTGTGTGTTCTGATGGTCAATGTTGATTGTATGCCGTTGCATAAACCTCCACTCCGACCCAGTTATGGGTGATGATGATGATGATGAGGAGGGTCACAAGGCTGCTGCTGTATTATTCTTTTCCTTGAGGATGATGTCATATTTGGGTTGAATATTTTGTGACCTCGTATTCAACTAGCCTCTAACAACACTAGTAGACGTCTGGCCCAGATTCTATTTGTGTGGTAGAATAGAAATGCCCCTCTCTCAGCTGTGGGGGTGACTGTGGAGAGGAGAAACCAAGGACATCAGGACAATCACTCTAGGTGCTATTGAGGAAAAACACATCCAGTACAAAATGACCTTAAAGCCTCAGGGATGGATGTAAAACAATAACAACATGAACATTCACGCAGGTGCAACACCTTTATATAATACTTTAATAGCCACTGAGGTAGCACCGAGTTGAACTTTCCACTGTGAACTATAGTGTTTAGCCAATGCAGGAGCATAATGCTGTGATTGTGACATTGATAGGCCCAGGGCCCAAATGGAGCTTACCGTGCTTGCCATTAGGGTCAGAATGGGGCACGGTTTATTCTTGGTACTGAACATGAGCACACCTTGAGGACCAACACAGGCTCACGATCCATTCCGGCTCGAGTCAGCCTTCGGAAAGTATTCAGACCCCTTGACTTTTTCCACATTTTGTTACGTTACAGCCTTATTCTATTATTGATTAAATAGTTTTTTCCCCTCATCAATCTACACATAATACACCATAATGACAAAGCAAAAACAGTTTTTTTAGACATTTTTGCAAATTTTTACATGTGCATGTATGTATATATGTACAAGAAAGAAAAAAAAGAAAAAAAAGAAGGAAATATCACATTTACATAAGTATTCAGACCCTTTACTCAGTACTTTGGCAGCGATTACAGCATCAAGGATCTCTTGTACTCTGTTCATCTTTGCCTCGATCCTGACTAATCTCCCAGTCCCTGCCGCTGAAAAACATCCCTACAGCATGATGCTGCCACCACCATGATTCACCTTAGGGATGGTGCCAGGTTTCCTCCAGATGTGACGCTTGACATTCAGGCCATTCATGTGCCTTTTACTGAGGAGTGGCTTCTGTCTGGCCACTCCACCATAAAGGCCTGATTGATGGGGTCCTAAAAGTGTGTGTGTTTTGTGAGTGTGGGTCTGTTCAGGCAAGATTAGTCTAGCCTGGTGAGGACAACATTGATATTCATCCTGCACTTGCTTTTGGAAGTCCTGTCAGCTTCCTTATCCCTCAGGTGTCAGTAACTAGTGTGGGTGTGTGGTGTCACTCATCAAGCCAACCGTTTATTTTATTTTACCCTTATTTTACCAGGTAAGTTGACTGAGAACACGTTCTCATTTATAGCAACAACATGGGGAATTGTTACAGGGGAGAGGAGGGGGATGAATGAGCCAATTGGAAGCTAGGGATGATTAGGTAGCCATGATGGTATGAGGGCTAGATTGGGAATTTAGCTAGGACACCGGGGTCAACACCCCTATTCTTACTATAAGTGCCATGAGTTCTTTAGTAACCACAGAGAGTCAGGACACCTGTTTAACATCCCAGCCGAAAGACGGCAACTAACACAGGGCAATGTCCCCAATCACTGCCCTGGGGAATTGGGATATTTTTTTAGACCAGAGGAAAGAGTGCCTCCTACTGGCCCTCCAACACCACTTCCAGCAGCATCTGGTCTCCCATCCAGGGAACAAGCAAGCCAGCAGTGGGATGCAGGTTGGAACTTGGGAGGTGAATTAGAGGAACCATTCTCTGTAGTGTCAGCCTCTCTCTCTCTCTCGCGCTCTGTCTATCTGTCTGTCTGTCTGTCTGTCTGTCTGTCTGTCTGTCTGTCTGTCTGTCTGTCTGTCTGTCTGTCTGTCTGTCTGTCTGTCTGTCTGTCTGTCTGTCTGTCTGTCTGTCTGTCTGTCTGTCTGTCTGTCTGTCTGTCTGTCTGTCTGTCTGTCTGTCTGTCTGTCTGTCTGTCTGTCTGACACACACACACACACACAAAAACTCATAATCCTTAGTCCTAGACATAAGAGTACAAAGTAGCAGCACGTTGACAAATCCTTCATCTAGAGAGCTCAGTGCATTGGGCCTACTTAATGCTGATAATCATCTACAGGAAATGACTTTCAGTTCAGTCCACCATTGATCTATATGATCCAGTAGGATACATTATGTCCAGAACTCATTACTCTACGAGCTTGGACATCCGATTGGAACAACTGTTTGTTTCCATTTGACAGTATCTTGAAATTCCTTCCCACTGTCCTAACCAACCAGCACACTCACACACTCCACTGCTATCGAAACAAAACAGTCACGAGGAAATCGTGAGTTCTATAAATGTGTGTGACAGAGAGAGAGAGAGAAAGACAGAGTGTATTGTTACTGTATCAATGTTATTCTCTTAAACTAGTGACAATTTGTAGACACTCTGACATCTCTACTATGTAAGTTATTGAAGCAGACAGAAGCTACAGTGAGGTTGAGGAGGACCTGTTCTGAGAGGGGATTTGTCTTGTCTTGGCCATTCATCAGGAGGACTTCCCTGGGTCACCACGGTGACAGCGGAAATGTTCAAATAGCTCTAAGTGAACATACTTCCTCCCTGTTGGCACCGGCTTACAAGACTTTTGGAGTGGAAATGACCTCCTCCCCCTTTCTCTATATCATCCTCATTAATGAAAGGGCACAGTCGCTTATGTGTGTGTGTTTTTGCTCGCCCACGCATGTGTGTACATAAAAATGTATAGACCGTTTGTATTTGTGTGTGCGTTCATGTGAACACACCACACCGTATGCTCATGTGTTTACAGTATGTATGGGAATGAGCTCACATGTTGACTGGGTGCTGTGTTTGGCCCGGAGCCCGACCCCGACCCACAGCCCAGTCCTGTCAGGGGTTGGATGGTGCTGTGTGACCATGGTGGGGAGCATATGGACAAAGCCTGCTTTCACAGTGAGGTGGAAGGCCCTCTCTCTGCCCAGCCTGCATCATCACCAAGGTGAAGAGGTTGGCTGGTTCTGTGTGATCCTGCAGGGCATTTTATTTCTCTCTCTCTCTCTCTCTCTCTCTCTCTCTCTCTCTCTCTCTCTCTCTCTCTCTCTCTCAGTGAGGTGCAGGACCAGGCTCTCTCTGCTCTCCCTTTGTCCTGTGGAGAGAGCAGCCTGTCAGGCCAGAAGGCCATCAGCTGTAGGGCTCATTCACATGTCACCTACATGGACACACACACAGACACTGCTTACATAGTGGAAGAAGGTCGTGGGTTCTCTGGGTTGGCTACCAAGGCCGGCAGATTGGTCAGCAGCTTTGTGGAGGATTGTTTTTTGATCATTTTTCTTATATCAAGTGTTAAAATGTTCAAGTGTCAAGCGTAGCTGTCCCCCGCTAAGTTGAACAGCTCGATATCAGTTGCAGGCTTCACCGACAGATGTCAAAATATTGTCCTTAGTGCTTCCCTGCCCACAGTATCACTGCCTTTGTCTTCCTCTCTCTCTCTCTCTCTCTCTCTCTCTCTCCCCCTTCTCTTACCCCCCTTCAATTTCTCTTTCTCTCTCTACTTCCTCCTCCTCTGTGATTGCTATAGATTCCTGGACAGGGGCTTGTTGGCAGATTGCCCCAGCTCAGCTCTCAGCCAGTGTTTTGTTTTTTCTGTTGGTGAAATAAGAGAACATATGGGCTACCCCCTCTCCCCTCTCTTCCCCTCTCTTCCTCTTCCTCTCTCTCTCTCTCCCTATCTCTTTCTTTCTGCATTACATCACCTTGATATGGGAGACGATTGGTTTGGCATTACTGCTCTGTGAGACCAAAGGGACCAGGATAAAGCACTGGATCTGAAAGTGTGTTATTGGAACTCAGTTCAACCAGAATGTGCTCATGTAACAGCTGGTTTGGTGAACTGCACTCTTGTGATGAGTAACCTGGCCAGATACTTAAAGACTTGTGTTTCTCGTTGAACTAATGCCCACGCTTCAGCGGGTTAAAAATACAGTCTTGTGGCATGCTGGAGAACCGGTATCGAAACCCTGGTTGGTCACACTCTGTAAATCACGCAGTCAAAAGGATCTGTGTCAACGTGTACTTGATACAGAGAAATAGAGGGAGCCAGCCTGGCTGGCTTTGTGTGGCAGGCTTTGTCTTCCCAACAGTTTACTGCTGTACATCCTGCTGAACCCTCAGCCAGCTAAGTGCATCACCTCTACTGTCTTTGGATCAATCCCTCCGATGAGTGTGTTGTTTTAGTGACGTTGAGTTACATCATATAACGCTGCTTCCCACCGACGAAGGCCAGAACAGACGGCCTGCTAAGCCTTTCTGCATGACTGTTGTTATCAACACTACGCAATCAGCCTCACGACTCTGTTCCTAGGGGTTGGTGTGCGTGTGTTATCTTCTGGAAAACCTTCATTCTCCTTTGTGAGTGCGGACCAGCTACACAATGGTTATCTTCTGGATCCCATTTCCTGGTTTTCACCTTCAGGGTCACCTGTATCTCTTCTTTGTTTCTACTTCTCCAGTGATGACAGGTGCCGTCCTCATAACGCCTTCTTCCTGGTAAAGTGAAGAGGGGTTGGGTTCCAAGACGTAACTAGTGCAGTGACACTTTCTGAAGGTAAGCAGTTCCTCTTTCTATTTTCAACATGGTTTCTCTAACCGCACAACGCTTCCCATTCGTGTCCTCGTTGGGATTCCCTTCACGGTCCACTTCTCAGTCTGTCTAATTCTATTTAGAACACTTTCCTATAAGAGACCCTTTTAACATTTTTTTATATCAATGATATCTTATTTGCGGATTGATGGCCATCTGGTAAGACTCGTACTGTATATTTTGTTCAGAAACTGCTGGTCGAGATTGAATGGGATAAACTTTGATCATGATTTTTAGATACTTGTGGAACATCGTCATAGTAGCTCTACTAAATGGTTCATGATGGTGCATTATTACATCATGTGAAAGGAACGTTCTAGATGACTAGAACCGCATGGTGTGGTACTGGGTCTGCTTTAGGGCTCTGCTTTCTTCTGTTCTGTAGTTAGTGAGCTCATTCGACAGGTACTTCACTGTAACGTTGTACTGTTTCACTCACAATGTTTAGGAGAAATAGCCGCGGAAGAGAGAGAACGAGAGAGAGAGAATCGAACCCAAATCAGAATCAGTTAGACTAAATGAGGTGAGCAAAGCATACCCATCAGGTTTCTACTTCCAAATGAATCTCTGAAGTGTCCTTTGTACAGACTGAGTAAATACATGCACCACATACATGTAATGAACCTGTTATGGAACAGTTAATAACAGGGTTCTACAGAAAGGGGTCACCCACCCCATGTAATGAACCTGTTATGGAACAGTTAATAACAGGGTTCTACAGAAAGGGGTCACACCCCACACAGCCCTACAGTACTGTACATGTCAACATGGTGGCGTGTTAGATTGGTTAGATCACAGGGAAACATACAAGACCCTGTCTGATCAGATACTATTTCGAGCTTCATGTGGGCCACAAGACGGTCATGTCGCCATTTCCTGTGGCTGTGACGGAAGGTCTCTGTGGCCTGTCTGTTTGAGTCTGGGCCTGGGTTTGGGTGTGTTTGGGTCTGGGTTTGAGTGTGTTTTGAGTCTGGGTGTGGGTGTGTGTGTGTGTTTGGGTCTGGGTTTGGGTGTGGGTGTGTTTGGGCCTGGGTTTGAGTGTGTCTGGGTTTGAGTGTGTTTGGGTGTGTTTGGGTCTGGGTTTGAGTGTGGGTGTGTGTGTGTTTGGGTCTGGGTTTGGGTGTGGGTGTGTTTGGGCCTGGGTTTGAGTGTGTCTGGGTTTGAGTGTGTTTGGGTGTGGGTGTGGGTGTGTTTGGGTCTGGGTTTGGGTGTGGGTGTGTGTGTGTTTGGGCCTGGGTTTGAGTGTGTCTGGGTTTGAGTGTGTTTGGGTCTGGGTGTGTTTGGGTCTGGGTTTGAGTGTGTTTTGGGTCTGGGTTTGGGTGTGGGTGTGTTTGGGCCTGGGTTTGAGTGTGTTTTGGGTCTGGGTTTGGGTGTGGGTGTGTTTGGGCCTGGGTTTGGGTGTGGGTGTGTGTGTGTTTGGGCCTGGGTTTGAGTGTGTCTGGGTTTGAGTCTGTTTGGGTGTGGGTGTGTCTGGGTTTGGGTGTGTTTGGGTCTGTGTGTGTTTGGGCCTGGGTTTGAGTGTGTCTGGGTTTGAGTGTGTCTGGGTTTGAGTGTGTCTGGGTTTGGGTGTGTTTGGGTCTGGGTTTGAGTGTGTTTTGGGTCTGGGTTTGGGTGTGGGTGTGTTTGGGCCTGGGTTTGAGTGTGTCTGGGTTTGAGTGTGTTTGGGTCTGGGTGTGTTTGGGTCTGGGTTTGAGTGTGGGTGTGGGTGTGTTTGGGCCTGGGTTTGAGTGTGTCTGGGTTTGAGTGTGTTTGGGTGTGGGTGTGTTTGGGTGTGGGTTTGAGTGTGGGTGTATGTGGGTGTCTGTACATGTCGGACTACATGCCTCCTGGCTAGCTGACATTAGACGGTCATACACTGTTGCTTCGTTCCACTGTCCATACTATCGTAACACGTAGTACACATGCCCAGTACATTGATCCATTCTACGTAGTGGGCTAGTGTGGATATTGGGGACAGAGACAGTATAAGCCTTTGAGCTGCTACTTGGGGTGTGTTCTGCCAGGCAGAAGGTTATCTGTCTTTTATCCTGGTTGACTCCTGCTACGGCTGCTGCTGCCTATTGAGTGGATGACCATTAGGCCTATAGTTAATTGATGGACATGATGGACACTGGAAAGTCGAGCACGGGTACAGACAGCAACAACCGGGAAAGACAGGAGAGTAAAGCCTTGTATTTTATGCAAGAGCTTATATAAACACGGCATTTGCTTAAGGATAGCTAAATATAAACTCACCAACACTCTCAAAGCAGTCAGACATGTAAAAATAGCCACAGCGTGATTGCACAGGATTAATTCTCCTTGTGTGTGGGTTTCTTGTGTGTGTGTTTCTTATTTGACCCCTTCCTCATCTTCTCTCCCAGTTAACCGCTAGTGAATTTACTGTCTTGCTCTGAGGCAGTACAGTAACAAAGAATGCAGTGAGTGTCTGAGTCAGTGAGTGTAACAGTATAACTTTAGACCGTCCCCTCGCCCATACCCGGGCGCGAACCAGGGACCCTCTGCACACATCAACTACTGACACCCACGGAGCATCGTTACCCATCACTCCACAAAAGCCGCGGCCCTTGCAGAGCAAGGGGAACTACTACTTCAAGGTCTCAGAGCAAGTGACGTCACCCATTGAAACGCTATTTAGCGCGAACCACCGCTAACTAAGCTAGCGTTTCACATCCGTTACATGAGGATAAGCAGAGACAGGGTGGGGACTAGGGAGACTCAGACAGACTGAGTCAGTGAGGATAAGCATAGACAGGGTGGGGACTAGGGAGACTCAGACAGACTGAGTCAGTGAGGATAAGCAGAGACAGGGTGGGGACTAGGGAGACTCAGACAGACTGAGTCAGTGAGGATAAGCAGAGACAGGGTGGGGACTAGGGAGACTCAGACAGACTGAGTCAGTGAGGATAAGCAGAGACAGGGTGGGGACTAGGGAGACTCAGACAGACTGAGTCAGTGAGGATAAGCAGAGACAGGGTGGGGACTAGGGAGACTCAGACAGACTGAGTCAGTGAGGATAAGCAGAGACAGGGTGGGGACTAGGGAGACTCAGACAGACTGAGTCAGTGAGGATAAGCAGAGACAGGGTAGGGACTAGGGAGACTCAGACAGACTGAGTCAGTGAGGATAAGAAGAGACAGGGTGGGGACTAGGGAGACTCAGACAGACTGTGTCAGTGAGGATAAGCAGAGACATGGTGGGGACTAGGGAGACTCAGACAGACTGAGTCAGTGAGGGTAAGCAGAGACAGGGTGGGGACTAGGGAAACTCAGACAGACTGAGTCAGTGAGGATAAGCAGAGACAGGGTGGGGACTAGGGAAACTCAGACAGACTGAGTCAGTGAGGATAAGCAGAGACAGGGTGGGGACTAGGGAGACTCAGACAGACTGAGTCAGTGAGGATAAGCAGAGACAGGGTGGGGACTAGGGAGACTCAGACAGACTGAGTCAGTGAGGGTAAGCAGAGACAGGGTGGGGACTAGGGAGACTCAGACAGACTGAGTCAGTGAGGATAAGCAGAGACAGGGTGCGGACTAGGGAGACTCAGACAGACTGAGTCAGTGAGGATAAGCAGAGACAGGGTGGGGACTAGGGAGACTCAGACAGACTGGGTGTATCTCTGTGATGTTATTCAGCCACCCCCCCATCAACATGGCAACTGAAGGGACAAGTTGAGGGGCAGATTGAGGCTGGCATCACGTTATGGCGAATAGCCGTCCCATTCAAGGCCCAGCTGCCTGTGGAGGGTGAGGAAACACAACACACGCACACTGGCAGCTCTGTCACTGGCGTTATGGCTGTGATGCTGACAAGGACTCTCTCTGTGCTGCCTGCTAATGCTGCAGAGGGATGAAGACCTTGGTTTAGGGCTCCTTTCAAAACCAGCCAGTCTGTGTGTGTGAGTGGTCGTCCTTTAGCTACCAATTGTCTTGATGGCATTACCTCAACACTCCACACGTCGGCAAGCTTTCAGCCTCTTGAAAAGGGAAAAAGGGAAAATAACATCCCTTCCTCCCTCCCTTCCTCCCGTGGTATAAAGAGAGGAGTAGTGATGTCAGAATCACTGAATCGCCTGGACTGTGTTCAGCTGGCTCTGTCAGCAGTATGTGTGTGTGTGTGTGGACATTCTCCAGAACCACTCTGAAAACCTGGAACCCTGTGAGCCTTTTTCCACCTGGGTCCTGTGTTTTCAGCTTTTCCAGCTTTTTGTCAGAACGAACGCAGCAGCAGCAATAGGCAACTGCTGCCTTGCTTCCCCCGCCTATGGAAAGTGAGAACTGAATGGGGAAACTGTGTTTTAAAAATACAAGTCACCACCACACACCCTTCCTCTCTGTTCTCCCTCTCTGCCAGCTGAGGAGCCTGAGATTCCTGCCAAGAACAACATGGCCTGACGTCACCCTCCAAATAAGGATATTCCACTTCACTTTTACTATCTGAGGGAGACGGAGAGAGACAAATAGGGAGGGATAGAGAGAGAGCGATAGGCCCCTCCTCCCCATTCATTCATACACACAGACAGGAGACGAGTTATATACTCTGCTAGCTAACTGTTTGTCAGCTCAGTGCACGTACAGTAGAGTGGTGTCTCGATTACCCTTCTCCTCACAGTCACAGAGCGGGCTCTCGCTCTCATTCATTCACAATCTCTCTCTCGCTCTGTTCCGCGCTGTCTCGCTCGCTCTCTCTCTCACTCCGTCTCCCAGCCTCTCTTACTCACCCTCTTTCTGTCAGATGTGGAGGGGAAACCACCTGCCACCAGGTAAAGGACAATGATATTCTCTAACCATCTAGTGTTCATAGCTGTGTTTTATTCCACATTGTTCATTTACTGGATTATTGCCTGGTTATTGCTGTGTGTGTGTGTGTGTGTGTGTGTAGGGATTCTGTGATTGGTTTCCATGTGTGTTGTTTGTCCGTCCATGCTCCAGCACTCTGTCAGAGACAGAGTGTCCAGAGACCCCTGGGTCTCAAACATATACCTGTTCGTGCGCGCATGCAGGTGCACACACACACAGCCCTGGGAATGTCAGCGTTGCGCGTGTGATGACCCCAGGGCTCTACTTCCCTGTCTCTCTGACAGACTGCTGATGAAGCTACGGTCGGTTTCTGACTGTTCCTGGGATAATGTGTGTGTGTGTGTGTGTGTGTGTGTGTGTGTGTGTGTGTGTGTGTGTGTGTGTGTGTGTGTGTGTGTGTGTGTGTGTGTGTGTGTGTGTGTGTGTGTGTGTGTGTGTGTGTGAGAAAACAGACATCATCTTGAAATAATACATTATGTCTGGGAGAGAGAAATGGAGGGAATGTTTTGTGTTGTTATTGGAAAACATTTCTTGTTACATAAGTCACAACAAAGAGTATTTGTAAAACACTTGTTTGGTGACAAGAAATATAAAATTAACAAATGTTCTTTGACAAGTTCATTTCATTTCGCAGAGTATTACAGTGCTGTTATTGCTGTTAATTATTTTGTAAAACATTAATGTCAAAATGTATTTTCAGATTTCGATATTCTATTTTGTATTTACTATGGTGTCTTAGTTCTCCGTCGTTATCTCAAGAACTGAATCATATTCTCAGTTTCTCTTCTGGTGGGATACATGTCTGTAGAGCTGGGATTAATGCCAGCTATTGATTTTTGGATTTGTACCATTTTTTGTCCAAAGAGATACGCTTTGTGGGAGAGAGGCATCTCAGTGTGCTTTCTCGCTCTCTCTCTGCATCTCTCTCGCTCTCTCTCTCGTTCTCTCCATCCTTCTCCCTCTCTCTCTTTCTCTTCCTTTCCATCTTTCGTTCACTCTCTCTCTATCTCTCCCTCTCCCAGCGAGAATGCTGGGAGATATATTTAGCTCTCCTTCCCTCCATCTGCTGTGCGTGGTTTAGGGGCGTCGCCATAGCAACCACCGCTGGGTGCATATTGGTACGAGAGGAGGGAAATTTATTGGATTTATTTAAAAAAGCGTTTTCAACTCAAATAAATTCAGTTATGTGTCACAAAAAAATAATTGGGGGGATATTATTTGAAAATGTAGGAGACTAGGCAGTGATACTAACCCAGTTTACTCTCCGTGGCAATGAGAATGAGATGCCATTTCTCGTGTTTGAACGAGATCTTAGAAAAGATATGGCTGTGTGTTATGGAGTTTAAGGACTGCGTGAGATATTAGACTGAATATCGGGTAGATCAGGATGCTTGCTGCAGGCTTATAACAAAGCATTTTTTTTTAAAAGGACCTGCTTCTCTGAGCCCATGCAATAACTGTGAGACGGCAACACCTCCTGACGACAAGCAAAATGTATACACACAATTTGCACCACTCACACTTGTTCCAGATTTAACAGAAGAATGTCACCTCTTTCTCAAAGTCTAAATTAATCTCTTACTGTAGAAAGCTCTACTCTTTGATAGTCCTCACATGAACCATTTTGTAGTCTCTTAGTCCACCTGCAGTACAGTACCAGTCTGACCTACATTCCATCATCCACTGTTGAAATGCACTCTAGACGTTGTCCTGGACACAGATCTACACGCCAGTTAAACACCTAACACACTGACAGTCCATACAGATGTACTGTCTTCTATTACTAAGGGCATTTGGAAACAGAATTAAAATGACTGGCCCCCAAAAAACTTTACAGTTAAACTAAATAATTATCACAGTAGCACACCGTCAGTAAAATGCTACTATATAAGAGAGTTCTACAGTACTACTGTAAGAATGGCAACATGTCATCAGTTGTTTTATATTGACCAGCAGCTAGCACCTCCTGTGGTTTTGCCCTCTTCCGGAGGAGCTTGGCTGTAGGCCACAACCAGCTGATCAGTGGCTCTGTTCAAATACCATCCTAGCATACTCCCTAGTAAGATGCAATGTATTGGGAATGCATTCTAGGTAGTACGGTAGTGTGGATATCGGAACGTACCTAGTGTGTGGGATGAACGGGTTGTTGCTACAGTGCAGTATGTTGGTGCAGAGAAAGTAGAGGGAGTTAAAAAAAATGTAATTCTCAAAAAAAAAACTGAAAAGTGGTGTGTGTATATGTATTTACCCCCTTTACTATGAAGCCCCTAAATAAGATCTGGTGCAACCAGTTACCTCCAGAAGTCACATAATAGTTCAATAAAGTCCACCTGTGTGCAATCTAAGTTTCACATGATCTGTCACATGATCTCAGTATATATACACCTGTTCTGAAAGGCTCCAGAGTCTGCAACATCACTAAGCAAGGGGCACTACAAAGCAAGTGTCACCATGAAGACCAAGGAGCTCTCCAAACAGGTCAGGGACAAAGTTGTGGAGAAGTACAGATCAGGGTTGGGTAATATTTGTTTTAATCAGAAACTTTGAACATCCCACGGAGCACCATTAAATCCATTATCAAAAAATGGAAAGAATATGGCACCACAACAAACCTGCCAAAAGAGGGCTGCCCACCAAAACTCACAGACCAGGCAAGGAGGGCATTAATCAGAGATTCAACAAAGAGACCTAAGATAACCCTGAAGGAGCTGCAAAGCTCCACAGCAGAGATTGGAGTATCTGTCCATATGACCACTTTAAGCCGTACACTCCACAGAGCTGGGCTTTATGGAAGAGTGGCCAGAAAAAAAGCCATTGCTTAAAGAAAACAATAAGCAAACCAGTTTGATGTTCTCCAAAAGGCATGTGGCAGACTTCCCAAACACATGGAAGAAGGTACTCTGGTCTCATGAGACTAAAATGTAGCTTTTTGGCCATCAAGAAAAACGCTATGTCTGGTGCAAACCCAACACCTCTCATCACCCCGAGAACCCTATCCGGTGGCAGCATGTGGGGAAGTTTTTCATCGGTAGGGACTGGGAAACTAGTCAGAATTTAAGGAATGATGAATGGCGCTAAAAACAGGGAGATTCTTGAGGGAAACCTGTTTCAGTCTTCCAGAGATTTGAGGCTGGGATGAAGGTTCACCTTCCAGCAGGACAATGACCCTAAAGCATACTGCTAAAGCACCTCTCGAGTGGATTAAGGGGAAACATTTAAATGTCTTGGAATGGCCTAGTCAAAGCCCAGACCTCAATCCAATTGAGAATCTGTGGTATGACTTAAAGATTGCTGTACACAAGCGGAACCCATCCAACTTGAAGGAGCTGTAGCAGTTTTGCCTTGAAGAATGGACAGAAATCCCAGTGGCTTGATGTGCCAAGTTTATAGAGACATACACCAAGAGATTTGCAGCTGTAATTGCTGCAAAAAGGTGGCTCTACAAAGTATTGACTTGGGGGGGGGGGGGTGAATAGTTATGCACGCTCAAGTTTTCTGTCCTTTTGTCTTATTTCTTGTTTGTTTCACATTAAAAAACATATTTTGCATCTTCAAAGTGGTTGGCATGTTGTGTAAATCAAATGATACAACCCCCCAAAAAAAAAATAATATTTTAATTCCAGGTTGTAAGGCAACAAAATAGGAAAATGCCAAGGGAATACTTTCGCAAGCCACTGTATATTATCCTCATGAGAAACAGAGATGATACAAAGCTAAGATGACGAAGGTTGTTTGTATTTGGCTGCCTGACGTTCAGAGATCTTTAACCACACCAGTTAGAGTTTTAGAGCCATTTAGTTTTGGAGCCATTAGGTGTATGAAAGTAAACATTTATTAAAGAACATATTATTTTGTGAAATTTATATTACTTCATGGGCTTTCAGTGAATTGCTATCATTAGAGAAGTATGCTTGTTTGACAGTGTAGAGTTAGAATAAGGAGAAATTGGAAATCAAATGTGTTATTGGAGATGAGTATTTGACAAAATGACGGTAGTGTATTTTTTTCACAGCTGAATGATGTAACCCACTTCCCAATTGGAGAGGTGTTGGTGTTATCTTATGGTGGTATCTATCTCCAGACTACACCATCAGGAAGTAAGTGTTGGTGTTATCTTGCGGTGGTATCTATCTCCAGACTACACCATCAGGAAGTAAGTGTTGGTGTTATCTTGCGGTGGTATCCAACACTTCCCACACTGCCCCTACTCGGATGGTATCGCGCCGTCCCAATCTTCGCTCTCTCTCCCCCGCTACTCTCTCCTCTTCCATCCTATCATCTCTTCCCTCTGCTCAAACCTTCTCCAACCTATCTCCTGATTCTGCCTCCTCAACCCTCCTCTCCTCCCTTTCTGCATCTCTTGATTCTCTATGTCCCCTATCCTCCAGGCCGGCTCGGTCCTCCCCTCCTGCTCCGTGGCTCGACGACTCATTGCGAGCTCACAGAACAGGGCTCCGGGCAGCCGAGCGGAAATGGAGGAAAACTCGCCTCCCTGCGGACCTGGCATCCTTTCACTCCCTCCTCTCTACATTTTCCTCTTCTGTCTCTGCTGCTAAAGCCACTTTCTACCACTCTAAATTCCAAGCATCTGCCTCTAACCCTAGGAAGCTCTTTGCCACCTTCTCCTCCCTCCTGAATCCTCCTCCCCTCCCCCCTCCTCCCTCTCTGCAGATGACTTCGTCAACCATTTTGGAAAGAAGGTCGACGACATCCGATCCTCGTTTGCTAAGTCAAACGACACCGCTGGTTCTGCTCACACTGCCCTACCCTGTGCTCTGACCTCTTTCTCCCTCTCTCTCCAGATGAAATCTCGCGTCTTGTGACGGCCGGCCGCCCAACAACCTGCCCGCTTGACCCTATTCCCTCCTCTCTTCTCCAGACCATTTCCGGAGACCTTCTCCCTTACCTCACCTCGCTCATCAACTCATCCCTGACCGCTGGCTACGTCCCTTCTGTCTTCAAGAGAGCGAGAGTTGCACCTCTTCTGAAAAAACCTACACTCGATCCCTCCGATGTCAACAACTACAGACCAGTATCCCTTCTTTCTTTTCTCTCCAAAACTCTTGAACGTGCCGTCCTTGGCCAGCTCTCCCGCTATCTCTCTCAGAATGACCTTCTTGATCCAAATCAGTCAGGTTTCAAGACTAGTCATTCAACTGAGACTGCTCTTCTCTGTATCACGGAGGCCCTCCGCACTGCTAAAGCTAACTCTCTCTCCTCTGCTCTCATCCTTCTAGACCTATCGGCTGCCTTCGATACTGTGAACCATCAGATCCTCCTCTCCACCCTCTCCGAGTTGGGCATCTCCGGCGCGGCCCACGCTTGGATTGCGTCCTACCTGACAGGTCGCTCCTACCAGGTGGCGTGGCGAGAATCTGTCTCCTCACCACGCGCTCTCACCACTGGCGTCCCCAGGGCTCTGTTCTAGGCCCTCTCCTATTCTCGCTATACACCAAGTCACTTGGCTCTGTCATAACCTCACATGGTCTCTCCTATCATTGCTATGCAGACGACACACAATTAATCTTCTCCTTTCCCCCTTCTGATGACCAGGTGGCGAATCGCATCTCTGCATGTCTGGCAGACATATCAGTGTGGATGACGGATCACCACCTCAAGCTGAACCTCGGCAAGACGGAGCTGCTCTTCCTCCCGGGGAAGGACTGCCCGTTCCATGATCTCGCCATCACGGTTGACAACTCCATTGTGTCCTCCTCCCAGAGCGCTAAGAACCTTGGCGTGATCCTGGACAACACCCTGTCGTTCTCAACTAACATCAAGGCGGTGGCCCGTTCTTGTAGGTTCATGCTCTACAACATCCGCAGAGTACGACCCTGCCTCACACAGGAAGCAGCGCAGGTCCTAATCCAGGCACTTGTCATCTCCCGTCTGGATTACTGCAACTCGCTGTTGGCTGGGCTCCCTGCCTGTGCCATAAAACCCCTACAACTCATCCAGAACGCCGCAGCCCGTCTGGTGTTCAACCTTCCCAAGTTCTCTCACGTCACCCCGCTCCTCCGCTCTCTCCACTGGCTTCCAGTTGAAGCTCGCATCCGCTACAAGACCATGGTGCTTGCCTACGGAGCTGTGAGGGGAACGGCACCTCAGTACCTCCAGGCTCTGATCAGGCCCTACACCCAAACAAGGGCACTGCGTTCATCCACCTCTGGCCTGCTCGCCTCCCTACCACTGAGGAAGTACAGTTCCCGCGCAGCCCAGTCAAAACTGTTCGCTGCTCTGGCCCCCCAATGGTGGAACAAACTCCCTCACGACGCCAGGACAGCGGAGTCAATCACCACCTTCCGGAGACACCTGAAACCCCACCTCTTTCAGGAATACCTAGGATAGGATAAAGTAATCCTTCTCACCCTCCCCCCCCTTAAAAGATTTAGATGCACTATTGTAAAGTGGCTGTTCCACTGGATGTCTTAAGGTGAATGCACCAATTTGTAAGTCGCTCTGGATAAGAGCGTCTGCTAAATGACTTAAATGTAAATGTAAATGTATCTATCTCCAGACTACACCATCAGGAAGTAAGTGTTGGTGTTATCTTGCGGTGGTATCTATCTCCAGACTAGACCATCAGGAAGTAAGTGTTGGTGTTATCTTGCGGTGGTATCTATCTCCAGACTACACCATCAGGAAGTAAGTGTTGGTGTTATCTTGCGGTGGTATCTATCTCCAGACTAGACCATCAGGAAGTAAGTGTTGGTGTTATCTTGCGGTGGTATCTATCTCCAGACTACACCATCAGGAAGTAAGTGTTGGTGTTATCTTGCGGTGGTATCTATCTCCAGACTACACCATCAGGAAGTAAGTGTTGGTGTTATCTTGCGGTGGTATCTATCTCCAGACTACACCATCAGGAAGTAAGTGTTGGTGTTATCTTGCGGTGGTATCTATCTCCAGACTAGACCATCAGGAAGTAAGTGTTGGTGTTATCTTGCGGTGGTATCTATCTCCAGACTACACCATCAGGAAGTAAGTGTTGGTGTTATCTTATGGTGGTATCTATCTCCAGACTAGACCATCAGGAAGTAAGTGTTGGTGTTATCTTGCGGTGGTATCTATCTCCAGACTACACCATCAGGAAGTAAGTGTTGGTGTTATCTTGCGGTGGTATCTATCTCCAGACTACACCATCAGGAAGTAAGTGTTGGTGTTATCTTGCGGTGGTATCTATCTCCAGACTACACCATCAGGAAGTAAGTGTTGGTGTTATCTTATGGTGGTATCTATCTCCAGACTACACCATCAGGAAGTAAGTGTTGGTGTTATCTTGCGGTGGTATCTATCTCCAGACTACACCATCAGGAAGTAAGTGTTGGTGTTATCTTGCGGTGGTATCTATCTCCAGACTACACCATCAGGAAGTAAGTGTTGGTGTTATCTTATGGTGGTATCTATCTCCAGACTACACCATCAGGAAGTAAGTGTTGGTGTTATCTTGCGGTGGTATCTATCTCCAGACTACAACATTTGCATTTGGCCTAATTATTTTTTAGCTAGAGTTAGCAGCTGGGGTCGGGAGACTTTGGGGGAATCTGGATGAATACAACTATTGACTCTTCTGGCTGCAACAAAATCTTGGGTTGAGTTGGGCAATGAAAAGGAAAAATCTGTCATCTTGTCTTGGGAGTGTGATCCCTGTGAAACACGTAGTAGCTTATGTTTGAGCAATGTGCAATGCACACGGCTGATTGGGAACTATTCAAGGGGCTATTGGTACCAGAATCTGAAAATGGATGCTATGACTTGGAGTGTTTTCTTCGTAATAAATAGTCAAGTAAATTAGATGTTTTTGTAGCCAGATTCCAAATCACAGTTTGGTAACTAACACCTACATTTTAGGTGTACAGTTTTGCACTTTTGAACTAGACTTCTTTCTGCGTTGAATAACTTTCTCTATCATGCTAATGTTTGTTGTTGGTTGACGAAGTGAAACTGGTCGCTATGAGAAATGTGCCCCTTTAATGCGACCAAACCCCAAGCTTTGTTTCCAACTTGATCATCCATCATCCATCTGGATGAAATAAGTGATTAAAACCTTGCTTTTTAGCTGTTTGGTTCCCTCCCTTTGACAGTAATGTTTTTAGATCATAGTGGGCGGAGAGAGACTGTTTCTGCCATCTGTCTTCATGATGTCATTTCATTTGGTGTGTGTGTCCATGTGTGCGCACACTGTGTGTGTGAAAAAGAGAAAGAAGGAGATATAGAGACTACCCCTCAGGTGGGTCTGTCTGTCTGTCTGTCTGTCTGTCTGTCTGTCTGTCTGTCTGTCTGTCTGTCTGTCTGTCTGTCTGTCTGTCTGTCTGTCTGTCTGTCTGTCTGTCTGTCTGTCTGTCAGTCACCTAATCTTTTCTGTTTTCTTCTTTCAGGTCCTCTTGAGTGAGGACACAGACATCCAACAAAAAGTCCTGAACACTGGATCTGAAGACCTGACACAAGGACGGATTCAACCCAGTATCTGAACACCGGACAACAGGGACTATCTGAGGGGACTGGCTCAGAGACTCAGAGGGCAGAGTTGTTGACTCTGGGAGCCAACAGAGCTCCAAGATGGGAAGCTCCTTTGGCTCAGGATGGAAAAGGACTTCCTCATTACCGCATGACAATTCACAGTTGTTTCCCAGGATCCGTTGAATGAATGGCTTGACCCTAGTAAGTACTAAGTATGAGTACAGACAGCCTTAACTCCAGTACAAGACAGATATAACTAAGGAACAAAATACTCATCATACATCAATCCCAGAGTCCGTTGAATGAACAGGCTAGACCTGCGTAGCCTGCCCCGGGCGGAGGGATCCCAGGTGTCTACCTGAGGTTTTTGTTCCGTTTTATGGAGGCGTTGCACAGCTGCAGCCACTTGCCGACTGGGGAGCAGTCCAGTGGTCATGACCAGCCTCAGCCAGAAGAGTCTGCTCTGCCTCTCGCAGACCCTGAGCCTCCCAAATCTCCCTCCTCCCAGAACAATCAACTGCAGACACAACAGACTCGCTCCAAACAAGGAGGCCCTCAACATCAACAACACCACAAACTGCCTAATAAGAGGGAGCGCAAGCGTCTCCGACATCAGAGGCAAAGTGTTGATTCAGACACCCCACTGTTGGAAGAGGGTAAGCATGCAACGGCAGAGGCAACACAGACTAGAGTGTCACGGACACCGTCTGGGGGGACCCCGGCAACTCCCTCCTTATCAACCACCTCCACCCAATCTACAGAGGCTCCTGTCACAGAGGAGAACCAGGAGGGCACCCTGAAGCAGAAACGGGAGCATAAGCCTGGAAAACCTGGGAAATATGTGTGTTCTTACTGCGGCCGTGCCTGTGCCAAGCCCAGCGTCCTGCAGAAACACATCCGATCCCACACTGGAGAGAGGCCCTACCCCTGTGCTCCCTGCGGATTTTCTTTCAAGACCAAGAGCAACCTCTACAAGCACCGGAAGTCCCATACCCACAGGGTGAAGGCCGGCCTCGCCTCTGGAGAGCCCAGGGCTTTAGAAGAACCTATGCCCGTGTCAGAAGATGAAACCAGACAGCCATCGTCTGCTGCCTCCTCTATCTTGGAGAGACATGGCAGTGTAGCCAATGAGAAGATGCTTGAAGACACAGAGAGGTCTAAAGAGCAGTCCAGTGGGATGGACAACTCATACGCCGTCAAGAAGAGGCTGGCCCTGCGTTTGAGCCGAGGGAAACGTGGCCCTCTAGGCTCGTCTGACTCGATCAGTTCCTCGTTGGGTATGGCGAGTATAGGGAGCAGAGGCAGCACAGAGTCTGGCTATTTCTCTCGCTCTGAGAGCACTGAGCAATCGCAGGACATCCCACCCAATGCAACAAGTGCCAAAAGCTACGCAGAGATCATCATGGGGAAATATGGCCGCCTGGGCCACCTCCAGAGGATGTCCCGGCATCAGGACCAGCAGCCTTCTGGAAGCCAGGGACAGCAGGAGAAGAGCAGCCCGTTCACAGTGCCCAAGAAGCAGGTCATTGACCACATCACCAACCTCATCACCATCAACGAGGCTGTGGTGGACACAAGTAAGATAGACAGCGTTAAGCCCAGGAGGTTCTCTCTGCCTAGGAGAAGTAGCAATGAGTCTTGCTCTAAGGTTACTCTATCTCTGAAAGAGACACCGGTAGTCCACCACAGCACCAAAAACCCTGGAGACCCAGGATTTAAGAGCAGTGGTTCCATCACTATGGGAGTTCCGTGTGAGAAGTTCCATCATCACCAGTCACTACACGTGGATTCAACGGCAGGCCTGTCACCCACTTCCATGGCTCCTCTTCTGAGAAGCCTCTCTATGCCCTCTGCTGCTAGTTCAACTGATGCCTCCTCTGACGTCTTCCCACGAAACTTCCGCCTTAGCCAATCTTTCGATGAACGGTCTGAAACACAGTCTCGCCGCACTGGGATGCTACGACGCCAGCCTGCTATCGAACTACAACCCAGGGCTGAATTGACTAAAGAGGAACATAGTTTACACAGTAGCTCCAACACACTCTACAATCACAATATGTCCACCGTGCCTCCTGATCACAAGCAATGTCAACCAGAGCCGTACGAGTGTGAGACCTGTGGCGTTGGATGTAAGAACTGGGAAGGTTATAAGGCACACAAGAGAAGTCTTTGTATAGCACGACTTCCCCAAGAGAGTCTTGGTACAACAATATGCCAGCTGGACCGTTCACAGTTGATACACTATCCGATTAGCAAACCAGGGGCTTTGGCAATGCGCAAGAGAAGGAAAGAGGAGAGTTTTGAATCTGATGATCCATCCTCTCCTGTGTCTTTATCCATACCCACCTTCTCCACGTCGGTGCAAGGCAGAGACAGAAAAAGTGTAGCATGCAATAGAAACTCATGGCCATGGGTAGAGCAGGAGCGTGGAGACACATCAAAATGTTTCTCAGTGATTCAGCATACTAGTTCATTTGAGAAACAGGACCCTTTGTTTACAGACAGTCAAGGTAAAGAGGAGGCGCATTTTAGTTTTCAATCTCATGAGGATGTGACTCAGAAACAACTGCAGGAACACTCGTCCAAACCAACACCTCGCAAACTGGTGCGGCAACACAATGTTCAAGTCCCGGAGATATTCATCACTGAGGATTACAACACCAATGTTATTGAGTCTGTTCAGACACAGTCAGAAACGACATCCATAATGCCTAAACAGACTGAGAGGACAGAAGAGTTCCAGTGGCCACAGAGGAGCCTCACCCTGTCTGGGGTCCCCATCGAGAAGCTGCCCCCGAAGAAGAAACGTATTCGTCTGGCCGAGGCCGCCCAGTCTTCAGGGGAGTCCATATCCAGCTTTGACTCCATCTCCCTGCCTCGCAGCCCCAGCCAGGACAGCTGTGCATCCCACGCCTCTAGCCGCTCTGCATCCTTCGAGGAGTCCACCAGACCTGGAGACATGGAGACCCTGGCTGGGACACCATTGAGGAGGTCTAGGGCCCCTAACATGTTGACCGTCCCAGGGCTGCATCTTCACAAAAGGGAGATGCGGCGGTCGGTCTCAGAGCAAGCACCTCACGACCCACAGCAGCAGTCTGTCCTGATGGCGATGTTGGAGATGCGAAGCAAGTCCTTTGACTACAGCAGTTTGTCCCCTGAGCGCTCCGCGGCCGGCTGGAGTGACAGACGCAAATGTCTCCTCATGAGACACACTGCGGTCAAGGACCCAGAGGAGGAGCAGCCTGCCAAACCTGCAGAACTAAAGCGGAACCCCAGTTCCTCCATTTCTGCCAAACACACAGCACTAAAGGTGAACAATCCTTCTCACTGTAGCCCCAGTCCTGACCCTGTCAGTCCCAGCACTTCTTCCAAACTAAGCCCAGGTCCTCGACACCTTAGTGCGACTGCTGGTTCCCCTCTGTCAGGAGAACCCACATCATGTAACCCTGTACAAACTCTTTGCCAAGAGCCCCCCTCACAATGGAAACTGGGTCAAAGTATTCATTTGACTGGACATTGCTCTGAAGTCCTACCGTCAAAGAACTCTGTAGAATCTCCTGACCGCCTCCAGAGGGTAGACCCATCACCTCTCTGTTCAGGGAAACCTCTAATTATCTCCCTCCGTCCTGTCCACACCTACATCCATCCTGCCCAACCCCAACCCCGTCCCGTCTACCCTCCCCACTCCCTCTCCACCCAGTGCCCATTAGGGATAGCTAGGGCCCACTACCTTCCAATGTCCACAGGCCTGAAGCTGGAGATACCAGTCCCAATTCACAGTCATGATGGACCTTCAGAGTTTGTAACACATCGTCCGCAGATCCTCCACCCTCACCCTAACATCTCACGTAGCCCAGAGTTACTCCGGCCCTCTATATCACCAGCAGTAGCAGTAGTCCGGCTACAGGCAGACACCAACACCCTAGCCAGTGCCATATACACCACTCTGTCCCAAACCACAACATCTAGGTCCCAGGAACCTGTGTGTTCTGGGTTAAACAGTGGCCATAGAAATTCCCCAATGCCTGAACATAACAGTCACCTGGTCATGTCTCTGCCTGTAAGTAGCAAGATGTTGTCTGGGACTCTGCTACCAGTCAGCCAGTTGGCTCTGCCTCCAGGCAACCACTTGGCTTTGCCTCTGCCTTCAGGCAGCCAGTTGTGGTCTGATGAGGGCTGTAGATCTCCGGGCTCAGGGAGCAACAAGCGATTGTTGTCCCCTTCAAACAGTGTCGATTTCAGCCCTGAGTCCAAACAGCAGCAGAAGCGAGTGAAGGAGGAGGAAGAAGAGGAGAGTTGTGTAGGAAACATAATCGTGGAAACATCCACAAAAGAAGAAAAGGTTGAGATTCCAACATGTTTACCGAGGGTGTGTACTCCAATAAGTCCAGAAAGACCTTCATATCCGACCCTCCAGTCCACCACCTCTCACAGCTGGTGTTATCTGAACTACATCAAGCCAAACCCCTCCACCTCCACCTCGACTGACCACCAGCCCTCAGTGTACTCCTCTTGGTCTACCAGCGAGTATGACCCCAACCCTCCAGGCCTCTCCAGCAAGACAGCCCTGTCCCTGTTGGACTGCAAGCAGAGGGTCTGCCCCACCATCTACACCATGTCTCCCATGTCATCCACCCCGGCAGAGACCCCACCAGAGCCCACCGGCATGAAGACGCCATGCCATTCTGAGGTAAAGAGACTTTACTGGAGGCCTCCTCATATAATGGTCAATGTGAAATTTGCAGTACTGTATGTATTTATTTAGCCTTGTCCCATACTGTACTATGTGCTGTAGTTTTTTACTTTATTTTGTATATGACCCAATACACACAATACAGTTTGGCCTTATTTCTCATTTCAAGCATGTAGGCCTATATTGTAGATTGTAATGCCACAGTATAATTTAGATAAGTGCTGAAACACATAAGTTATGATGAATCCCCCCCCATCCCTGTCTCCTTGGCCTGATCTTGCTGGAGCAGGGTTGGTGAATTTGCCCTGCATGTCTCTCTCGAGTGTAGGTACATGCCACTCTGCCCGGCGACAGCCACCGTGTCGAGACAACAGAGCAAGAGCAGTCCGCAGAGGACAAGGAGCTAAAGAAAGAACGAGAGGAGGAGGAAGAGAAGGAAGAGGAGGAAAAAGAATCAGAGACCCAGTCAACCAGCAAATGTAGAGAACCTCCAACTCGAATCTGGATCTGTGAGGGAGGGTGAGTAGGCTAGGACTGATTACATTTTACTTTTGAAATAACACTTAAACATTTAACGATGCAAAGCATTATTGGCTTTACATTCATAGAGACATGAGAAACGACACTCAGCCTTACAGGTTTTGCTCTATACGGTACAAGGCATGCTACTGTAAGCTACAAGTCATAGACAGTGAGGGTATTGGGTCTCTGTGTTGTGTATGGAGAGCTGTGAAATGTTGTCGTTCCCCTCTGCAGGACATGAGGGGCTATGGGTTGTCTGTCTGACTACACCAACAGAGCCCGTCTGTTGAGTGGCCCTTGCCAGGAAATGACCAACAACTACCCAGCTTCCTCTACTGTACCCTGTGTAGAAGCTCAGTTACACCCAACACAGTCAATGGTTCTGGTCATTCAGCTGTAGAGGGAAATAGTGGCCAATTTCATTCCTGATTTCATTCCCATTTTAGATGGTGATTGATTGAATGAATGAGAACCTTGAGTCTATTTACATGATTTCTCTGTGCATCTGGGTTTATGTGTATCTATTTGTAGACAGAGAACAACAGGGGCACTATTTTCAGAGGAGAGAGTGGAAGGTGTTTGATACTAACTCTGCTTCTCTAGTGATGGGACTTATGTAGGATGTGTCAGATAGGAGAGAGAGAGAGAGAGAGAGAGAGCCCGAGAGCGCTCTGATTCATCTGTCTTCATTTACAGTAATCCACACAGCTAGATCGAATCACACTGTTATGAAGCAGACATAACTGAAACTCCTGAGAACACTTGGTCTCCTCCATCATATCTGTGAATGTGCTACTGAGGTGCCATCTGTGTGTTCCTCTGCATCTCTCTGAGTACCGCTGGGAACCTGTTGTCGTGACTCAGGTTCACAGCCTTCTTCTAATCAGTCACAACCCAGCTAGCACATAACGTTCTGAGAACCATATGTTTCTTTGAGCTTGGTGAGAGTGTGTTTGTTTGTCCAATCATTATTTTGCATACAACCTTCCCATGACCTTCTGGGAATAGTGCAGAATAGTTGCTTGGCTTTGGAACATTCTCAGCACATTTAAGGAACTTGACAAAAAAAATGTCTTTATTTTTCTTGGTATTTCATTAATTGAACAGAATGTTTCCTAAACATTCAAACATGGTTACATTCAATTTCAATCTTGGTAATGTTCTAGGAACGGTTTCCTACTGGTTTGACATTGGGAATGTTCTTAAATAGTTCAGAGAACGTTAAGAAACAATGTTCTTCTGTGGGAAACTACCAGTAAACTGTTCAGAGAACATTCTAAGAGTGTTATTTAAACGTCTCAGAAGAGCTTCCCATAGGGGGCACAAGGGCAAGTGCCCCGTCAGCATTGTCCTCTTTATCATTTTTTCAGATGTTAAATTAAAACCCCTTAGAGTCGATTGACGCACCCGTGCGTCACATCGTGATGTCATTTTGAATATCTACCTGTGTGTTTATGCTAGAGACTTACAGTGGCTGCAACTCAATCTCCTCTTTCTGCCGATATAAGGTTTCTGCATACTTCATAACATGGGGCTTTTAAAAGCTGTGTTTTTCTACAGTTGAGAGGATCCGGACAAGAAAATCGTCACCAAATCGTCTGTAGAACCCAAACCGTTAAGAGCTACAAACTAAGGAGATGAAAGAGGAGACTCTCATGCACTCGACAGTGTCGTTTGTTTTGCTCTACGAGATCCGCAAGCTTTACGGCAGTCGTCTGACCTCTCTGATGCAGACATCCTAATTTCAAAGATGTCTTCTCACAAAAGCAACTGTCCGGACCGAACTGTTAGAGCTCACTAATATATCAACAGGGGTTCTAAAATTACAAATCAAATAGCGAAATGATCCATTTTATGACCATCCTAAAACAATTCAAAAAATTTGCTTAGTAGATATTGCGATCTAAGGGCTTAGACCTACAGGGTCTTCACTTTTAAGCCCACGTTTTATCATAATAATTTATAAAAAAGATCTGTCAGCTGCATTTTGCAGAGGGGGCACACTGACTGGACCAGGCAAAGAGTACCCCCCACCTCTTCAAGATATGTCGCCTATTGATTCCTTCTTGATTAATAAATAAAACTGTAACACAGCCACCTAGCAATTTTATGAAGTTGGCTTTAACTAGTCAGCTAAATAGGTTCCCAATCTCCCAAACTCATAACTAGCTACCAAGCCATTTCAGGCTGTCAATCAAGTAAGAGTAGCTTGTCTAACTATCTTACACCTCAGCTCCACTATAAGCGTTGCGTTGCCATCAGCGTTGTGTCAATGAAACGTTCTACTTGCTACATGTTGTTTTGGGAACTGTGAGGAGCAGAGGGGAAGCGCGTCTTTATTCTATTGTCCCCTACCTTACCATATTCATTATTTATGCGTAAGTACAATAGCTTTGGTCAAGTTTTTCACAAGTACTCATTCAATTGTTGCTAGTGCTTGTACTAAATGATCCTCTAATTACACAAGTTGCTTTTGTTTACATTGTGAACCTACTCAATATAGCTAGTTAGCTAGAGTTTCTGCTAGCTAGTAGCTTCTTCACACATCTTAGTGCAATAACCAGCGGTGTATAGTCGAGGCCATGTGCAACCAAAATAAACTGTATTTCTCATGATTTCAATTCACAAGATGGAATGAACGCATGCGTCAGCCTTCGAGAATTGAGCCTTCGAGAATTGAGCCTTCGAGAATTGAGCCTTCGAGAATTGAGCCTCCGAGAATTGAGACTTCGAGAATTGAGACTTCGAGAATTGAGCCTTCGAGAATTGAGCCTTCGAGAATTGAGCCTCCGAGAATTGAGACTTAGAGAATTGGATGCAGTATAGCAGCTTTTATTGATTTTATAGGAAGCATTTCCTCGATGGCTGACGGCAATGCCAGACGCCCGATGGTTATTGTGTAGCAGGGCCATTAACTGGCATCCCTGCTAGCAAGAAAATACTAAAATTGTCAAGAGGTATGCTTAGATAACCTATACAGAAAAATAGACATTTGTGACCTAGAATAAGGCATAATGATTATGCCTCTAGATTGCAGGAAATGTCTGTAAAGGTGTTTGAAAAATGTACAATTACGGAGCCGTCCACCAGACCACCTCCCCTCCATCCTCATGTACTTCACGCCCCCTTTTAAATAATGGGTGAATGACGCCCCTGCTCAGAACGTTAAGAAAACCTTCTTTAAAAACCACAAGAAAACTTTTGTAACATTCAGAGAATGTTCTATTAATGTTATTTAAAAAGGTATACAGTCCGTTCTCAACATCAACAAAACGCTCTCTAGCCTCTAACTTGTTACGTGTGTTCAGGTGTGTTGGCCCCACCCACTAATTGGCCACACATTCAGGAAGTTATTCAAAAAACTCAAAATAACCTGTAATTTCCATTCTCAGAGCGTTAATAAAAACTCCCAGGAAATCTTTCAAGGAAACAGAGTAAAACATTCTAAGAATAGGCTAAATGTCCACTTCTGTTCTCAGAACTTTTAAAAATGGTTCAGTTTTACCAGTCAGGAAATGTATTGCTTTGTTCCCACAACCAATGTGAAACCAAAAACATACATTCCCACAACTTCCAATAAGCCCAATGTGCTAGCTGGGAATGACTCATCTCTCTTCCCTGCTGTGCTGTGTGGAGCTCTGAGTCCGCCAATTCCATCTGTTCGGGCCGTTGTGTGTGTGCTGGATGATAAGACAAAGCAGTGAACAAGAGGAAGTCAAACAATGACCTTTCAGTATGGCTACATTTCGGGGGAGTGAAGGCTGAGTGAGGGAAGATTTAGTGTAGGCTGTCTCTCTGAAGATAAAGCTAGGGGCAGGATCTGTGAATGGGTGTCAGAGTAAGCTATGAATTGCGTGGGTTGGTGGCCATCAATATGCCTACATGCTGTATATCAGTTCGGCATGTGGGATTTTTTGTCAGTGGGCATGTACACACACATGCATCGACACACACACACTCACACACATATGAAATACTTTATTTGAATCACATTACATCATAAAAGATTCAAACATAATTCAAACAGATGCCCATAACGGCTGAAACAGAGTGGTACGTTCTCCTCCACACAGCTAGGCGGTCCATAACAGCTGAAACAGAGTGGTACCTTCTCCACACAGCTAGGCGGTCCATAACAGCTGAAACAGAGTGGTACGTTCTCCTCCACACAGCTAGGCGGTCCATAACAGCTGAAACAGAGTGGTACCTTCTCCACACAGCTAGGCAGTCCATAACAGCTGAAACAGAGTGGTACGTTCTCCTCCACACAGCTAGGCGGTCCATAACAGCTGAAACAGAGTGGTACGTTCTCCTCCACACAGCTAGGCGGTCCATAACAGCTGAAACAGAGTGGTACCTTCTCCACACAGCTAGGCGGTCCATAACAGCTGAAACAGAGTGGTACGTTCTCCTCCACACAGCTAGGCGGTCCATAACAGCTGAAACAGAGTGGTACGTTCACCTCCACACAGCTAGGCGGTCCATAACAGCTGAAACAGAGTGGTACCTTCTCCACACAGCTAGGCAGTCCATAACAGCTGAAACAGAGTGGTGCCTTCACCACACAGCTAGGCAGTCCATAACAGCTGAAACAGAGTGGTGCCTTCACCACACAGCTAGGTGGTCCATAACAGCTGAAACAGAGTGGTGCCTTCACCACACAGCTAGGCAGTCCATAACAGCTGAAACAGAGTGGTACGTTCTCCTCCACACAGCTAGGCGGTCCATAACAGCTGAAACAGAGTGGTACCTTCTCCACACAGCCAGTGGTGGAAAACATACCCAATTGTCATACTTGAGTAAAAGTAAAGATGCCTTAATAGAAAATGACTCAAGTAAAAGTGAAAGTCACCCAGTAAAATACTACTTGAGTAAAAGTCTAAAAGTATATTGTTTTAAATATGTTTAAGTATCAAAAGTAAATGTAATTGCCAAAATATACTTAAGCATAAAAAAGGAAAAGCATAAATAATTTCAATTTTATTTAAGCAAACCAGGCAGCACCATTTTCTTGTTGTTTGAATTTACGGATAGCCAGGGGCACACTCCAACACTCAGACATAATTTACAAACGAAGCATTTGTGTTTAATGAGTCCTCATGATCAGAGGCAGTAGGGGTGACGAGGGATGTTCTCTTGATAGGTGTGAATTGGACCATTTTCCTTTCCTTGCTAAGCATTCAAAATGTAACAAGTATTTTTGGGTGCCAGGGACAATGTATGGAGTAAAAAGTTTATTTTATTTTTAGGAATGTAGTAAAGTAAAAGTAGTCAAAACATTTTTATAGTAAAGTAAAGTACATATATCCCAAAAAACTACATAAGTAGTACTTTAAAGTAGTTTTACTTAAGTATTTTACGCCACTGCACACAGCTAGCCTGCCCATAATGGCTGAAACAGTGCCAGGGAAAATGAATGGAGTAAAAGCACATTATTGTCTTTAGGAATGTAGTGAAGTAAAAGTAGTCAAAAAATAATAATAGTAAAGAATAGATATCCCCAAAAACGACTTAAATTGTACTTAAAGTATTTTTTTTACTTAAGTACTTTATGCCACTGCACACAGCTAGCCTGCCCATAACGGCAGAAACAGAGCACTACCTAGCCAGTTGTTTTGGCTACTCTTAGTCAGGCCTGCCTAATCTAAGCCTATGTAAATGGCCAAGACTGCCAACTTTCAATGCCACCAACTTGCATTTGTATCTTAGGCTGTCCAAGCGTGATATGGGGGGCTGGTATTTAAGGAGCTTTTAAGAAAAGGCCTGCTCCATTTTTAAAGTTGTTTTATTTAACCTTTATTTAACTAGGCAAGTCAGTTAAGAACAAATTCTTATTCACCAAAACAGCCTATGTCACAATGCAACAATGATATGGTTTCATGAAAGCTCTACATTGAACCCCTGTAAGGACATCGCAACACCTGTCGCATTCATTTAGTCAAAACATTGCTTTTAAGGCACCAAACAGTGATTAAGTTGAGAAAATGAAGCATGTTAGCTACCATTGTAATTACCGATCACATTCATAGAAAGACGTTTTTGTTTTCTGTTTATTTGGAGCAGCTGGTCTGAGCCCAGGGTTTCCTCCCTCTCTGGTGTGTTTTTATTGGCTGGCTGTTCCAAACCCCAGCTGATGTTGCAGGCTCTCTGTGTTTGGACTGGGGCTGGGTGGTGGTGGTGGTGTGAGAGGGTGGTGATGAGGGTTAGAGTCCCACTGCAGGGCACCCACTTCAGTTTCAAACAGAGGGGCTTTTATAACCCCAAACCAGAACACCCTCCACCCCAAAAGCACACACACGCATGCGCACGCACACGCACGCACGCACGCACGCACACACGCACACACACAAAACACACACACACACACACACACACACACACACACACACACACACACACACACACACACACACACACACACACACAGGGGTGGACCCCCTAACCAACTGCCAGAGTGTGTGTTCACTGTGTAAGAAGGGTGTGTGCCAAACAGATACAGCAATAAATAGAAACATTAGAGCAGCGTGCAGGTGCTATATACAGTATATAGAACCAATGCTTTTATTGCAGCCATATGGACTGTGGTTTTCATCAGGGGTGGAAATGAACTCACCACTGAAAATTTGACCCGGGATTCAGATCCAAATATCTAAACTTTGGGTACTCTGTTCACTCAGGTTCCTCTCCATTCCTAGATGTTATTGAAAGAACACTAGCATCAATTCACAAGGTTTATGGTGGTAGCATTACCTGTACATAATAAAACACTAAAATATAACTAAAATTCTCTCTCTCTCTCTCTTGTCCGTCAGCTACAGGTCGAGTGAGGAGTACGTGTACGTGCGGGGTCGAGGCAGGGGCAGATATGTGTGTGAGGAGTGTGGCATCCGCTGTAAGAAGCCTAGTATGCTGCGTAAACACATCCGCCTGCACACCGACTCACGACCCTACGTCTGCAAGCACTGCAACTTCGCCTTCAAAACCAAAGGTGAGCTATGGATGGACAGGACTGCTGCCTTGTTGTGGTTACAGATAGTCACAGGACTGCTGCCTTGTTGTGGTTACAGATAGTCACAGGACTGCTGCCTTGTTGTGGTTACAGATAGTCACAGGACTGCTGCCTTGTTGTGGTTACAGATAGTCACAGGACTGCTGCCTTGTTGTGGTTACAGATAGTCACAGGACTGCTGCCTTGTTGTGGTTACAGATAGTCACAGGGCTGCTGTCTTGTTGTGGTTACAGATAGTCACAGGACTGCTGCCTTGTTGTGGTTACAGATAGTCACAGGACTGCTGCCTTGTTGTGGTTACAGATAGTCACAGGACTGCTGCCTTGTTGTGGTTACAGATAGTCACAGGACTGCTGCCTTGTTGTGGTTACAGATAGTCACATGACTTCTGCCTTGTTGTGGTTACAGATAGTCACAGGACTGCTGTCTTGTTGTGGTTACAGATAGTCACAGGACTGCTGCCTTGTTGTGGTTACAGATAGTCACAGGACTGCTGCCTTGTTGTGGTTACAGATAGTCACAGGACTGCTGCCTTGTTGTGGTTACAGATAGTCACAGGACTGCTGCCTTGTTGTGGTTACAGATAGTCACAGGACTGCTGCCTTGTTGTGGTTACAGATAGTCACAGGACTGCTGCCTTGTTGTGGTTACAGATAGTCACAGGACTGCTACCTTGTTGTGGTTACAGATAGTCACAGGACTGCTGCCTTGTTGTGGTTACAGATAGTCACAGGACTGCTGTCTTGTTGTGGTTACAGATAGTCACAGGACTGCTGCCTTGTTGTGGTTACAGATAGTCACAGGACTGCTGCCTTACTGAGGTTACAGATAGTCACAGGACTGCTGCCTTGTTGTGGTTACAGATAGTCACAGGACTGCTGCCTTGTTGTGGTTACAGATAGCCACAGGACTGCTGCCTTACTGAGGTTACAGATAGTCACAGGACTGCTGCCTTACTGAGGTTACAGATAGTCACAGGACTGCTGCCTTACTGAGGTTACAGATAGTCACAGGACTGCTGCCTTACTGAGGTTACAGATAGTCACAGGACTGCTGCCTTACTGAGGTTACAGATAGTCACAGGACTGCTGCCTTACTGAGGTTACAGATAGTCACAGGACTGCTGCCTTGTTGTGGTTACAGATAGTCACAGGACTGCTGCCTTACTGAGGTTACAGATAGTCACAGGACTGCTGCCTTACTGAGGTTACAGATAGTCACAGGACTGCTGCCTTACTGAGGTTACAGATAATCACAGGACTGCTGCCTTACTGAGGTTACAGATAGTCACAGGACTGCTGCCTTGTTGTGGTTACAGATAGTCACAGGACTGCTGCCTTACTGAGGTTACAGATAGTCACAGGACTGCTGCCTTACTGAGGTTACAGATAGTCACAGGACTGCTGCCTTACTGAGGTTACAGATAGTCACAGGACTGCTGCCTTACTGAGGTTACAGATAGTCACAGGACTGCTGCCTTGTTGTGGTTACAGATAGTCACAGGACTGCTGCCTTGTTGTGGTTACAGATAGTCACAGGACTGCTGCCTTACTGAGGTTACAGATAGTCACAGGACTGTGACTCTCTAGTGGGTATGGATAGGTGGATGGGTACTGAAATGGCTGCCTTATTGGGACAAGGCCTCTCTTTTAAAATAGATTTTGAAGGAAAAGTGTACCGTTGACCTGCTCAGAGTTGACATCTCTGTTCATCCAGTGTGTGGTTAGGGACATCTTGTAATGGTTCTCTGTTGTTCCAGGGAACCTCACCAAACACATGAAGTCCAAGGCCCATGGTAAGAAGTGCCATGATGGGCCAATGACTGGTTCTGAGGCAGAAGAAGGTCAGACGATGTTATATTGCTGTGTCTACATAAAGAATATCCAATAATACTTGGTTATGTTGCCTAATTCTTACAATGACCCCCCCAGACTGCTCAGTCTGGCCAGAGACAGGACAGGACATCAGCGAAACTGAAGCAGACGACGATGACAACGAGTATGATGATGAAGATGATGATGATGGTGAAGAGGAGTCCTGGTCCCATGAAGACCCTTCCACCACCTCAACAAGCCACTTGAAGCCACCCAAACCCCCAGACCAGAACAGAACCACACCAGACCAGGACAGGCCCAGACCATCTGGGTCAAGCCAGCCCAGCCAGCCTCAGAGGCTGAATCCCCAGGAGCCAAGCCTCTGTTACCCTGCTGGTTCCCCCAGCAAGAAGAGAGCTCTATTCTCTCGGAGGAGGCACCTGGACCCCTGTGGTCACCACTCCCCATTGCACTGTCCATCACCAACTCCAGCCCTGTCTCCATCCCTATCCCTAACCAATCAGCTTTGTCCTGCTCACTCCCTATCCCCTAGAGCGGACCTGGCCCCTCTCCGATGCCCTTCCCCCAAGCGTTACCTCTCCCCTGTCTCCTGCCATCCCTCCCCTCCACCTCTCTCATCCCTGTTTCCTAGGCATAACCTGTCCACTGCCCCCTCCCACCCCTCCCCACCCTCCTCTCTGTCCCTGCTAGGTTGTCATGTCTCCCCCTCCCTAGAGAGACATCCGTCCCCCCTAAGAGGCCTCTCGCCTGTCAGGCCCAAGTCCCCCAGCTCCCCTTCCCCTCAGGCCACCATCCCTGCTCAACACAGAGCCTGTCTGCCCAGAGACCCATCTTCAAATCCCCACAGGGACAGATCTGCTACGGCTACAAGCTCCAAGGCAAGGCTGGTGAGTATTTCACAGTCTCACTCTGTCACCCCTAGAACACAACACAGACACACTTTGTGTCTGACCTGTGGAAGACTGCTCGGCTCTCTTGTATTTTTGTTGCATAATTGAATTTAACATCTATAACGTGGGGATGGATTGGTTTGATAACCACAGTGCTGCTCACTCACCTGCGACGTGATCTGTCTCTGTTTGGTTAGCCGGTTGGGTTCAGAGATGAAATAAACCCTTTTCTACACACAAAGCAGTTCCTGTGAGGGATAAACAGCCAAATACAAGTAAAATAAACATCCAAAACAAATATAGATATGTAGGGTGGTACATTCAGGGTTATTTTAAAGTCATACCTTTTATAGGAAAAGGAAGGAAGGGTAAAACTCTACATTTATATGATTCAAACCGAACCAACAACACAAAACCTGAAAATAATGCAAGATGGTTCCCAAATAGACACAAATGTGTTTGTTCTGAGCAGTCTGTGAAAAAAACGAGTCACACACCTATCATTAGATGTCTGAGATTGTAACCACAAGGACTGTGCCATCAGCCTCTAAATGTGTTTCAATGTCTCAGTCAACTCACCTGATATAAACATGGTATGTTTCTTCACAAGTCGTGTTGACATTGTGGTTTGGTTGCGTTGTGGTTGTAACCTTTACACCCTTCCTTCCCCTCATCCCTACCAAGCTGAAGAGCTACTCTGTTCAGGAGGACGATGAGGTGCGTCTCCCTCTCCTGTCCCCCAGGACTAGACCATCCCGAGGGGGCCACGTTGGTGTCCTCAGCCACCTGCCTCTCCACTCTCAGCAGCTAGCCAGGACCCCCAACCTGATGATCCCCATTGGGGGGATCCACATGGTACAGCCCAGGACCAGTCGTCACTACAGCCTGGTGAATAGCCCTGTGGCATCACAGAACACCCCTACCCCGGCAAAGATGGACCGGTCCATGGCAGCCCAGAACACCCCTACCCCAGCAGAGATGGACCACTCCAGGACCAGGGGAGCTGGACTGGAAGAAGGGCCACTTAGTAGGCCTTCATCGCTGAAGAACCATCAAAACCCTCTGAAAGAGGCGGCTGGGCCTAGCACAAGCATGCACACCAGATACCAGGACAACAGGGTAGGAGAGGGAGAGGCCGAGGGCAGACTTTCAGGACCTCTCCCAGACAAGGCAGGTACGGCCCATTTACAGGTGTGCTCCATGAGACCTGAGAATCATGGGAGTTTGAGTCAAAGGGAAGAAACTAAACTACTGTTCACTGGGACAGAGCTAGGAGGCAGCTCACACAGTCCAGGTGCCCAAACGAGCACTTTGTCCAAGGGAACCACACACACAGAAAGAGATACAGATACACACGTTAGAGGAGGGAGTCTTTTTCCAGTGACTAAACAAGGCCAAAAGATGCCATCTTCTTTCCAGACTAAACTCTGATAGGAAGGAGCACCTTTAGGGAACAGTGCAACAGACTTGTCTTGGGTACATCTGATTTGGCAGCGCTTTTCCTACATAGGGGATACAGTGCCATATCAGACACAGACATGGTCTCAGAGCTAGAAGTAGTTCTGGTTTTGAGACTGAAGAAGACGGAAAGAATCCAAGTAGAGCACTCAGGAGCGTACGACTTCTGACTATAATGTGTAATTATATTATGTAATTATATGAATGATATATAGATACAGTTAAAGTCGAAAGTCTACATACACCTTAGCCAAATACATTAAAACTCAGTTTTCACAATTCCTGACATTTAATGCTAGTAAAAATTCCCTGTCTTAGGTCAGTTAGGATCACCATTTTATTTTAAGAATGTGAAATGTCAGAAAAGTAGTAGAGATAATGATTTCTTTCAGCTTTTATTTTTTTTATCACATTCCCAGTGGGTCAGAAGTTTACATACATTCAATTAGTATTTGGTAGCATTGCCTTTAAATTGGTTAACTTGGGTCAAACGTTTCAGGTAGCCTTCCACAAGCTTCCCACAATAAGTTGGTGTGAATTTGGCCCATTCCTCCTGACAGAGCTGGTGTAACTGAGTCAGGTTTGTAGGCCTCTATGCTCGCACACGCTTTTTCAGTTCTGCCCACAAATTTTCTATGGGATTGAGGTCAGTGCTTTGTGATGGCCACTCCAATACCTTGACTTTGTTGTCCTTAAGCCATTTTGCCACAACTTTGGAAGTATGTTTGGGGTCCATTTGGAAGACCCATTAGCGACCAAGCTTTAACTTCTTGACTGATGTCTTCAGATGTTGCTTCAATATATCCACATAATTGTCCTGCCTCATGATGCCATCTATTTTGTTTAGTGCACCACTCCCTCCTGCAGCAAAGCACCCCACAACATGATGCTGCCACCCCCGTGCTTCACGGTTGGGATGGTGTTGTTCGTCTTGCAAGCCTCCCCCTTTTCCTCCAAACATAACAATGGTCATTATGGCCAAACAGTTCTATTTTTGTTTCATCAGACCAGAGGACATTTCTCCAAAAAGTACAATCTTTGTCCCCATGTGCAGTTGCAAACCGTAGTCTGGCTTTTTTAATGGCGGTTTTGGAGCACTCACCCTTCCTTGCTGAGTGGCCTTTCAGGTTATGTCGATATAGGACTCGTTTTACTGTTCGATATAGATCCTTTTGTACCTGTTTGCTCCAGCATCTTCACAAGGTCCTTTGCTGTTGTTCTGGGATTGATTTGCACTTTTCGCACCAAAGCATGTTCATCTCTAGGAGACAGAACGTGTTTCCTTCCTGAGCGGTATGATGGCTGCGTGGTCCCATGGTGTTTATACTTGCGTACTATTGTTTATACAGATGAATGTGGTACCTTCAGGCTTTGAACATTGCTCCCAATGATGAACCAGACTTGTGGAGATGTACATTTTTTTTACATCCACAGGTACACCTCCAATTGACGCAAATGATGTCAATTAGCCTATCAGAAGCTTCTAAAGCCATGACATAATTTTCTGGAATTTCCCAAGCTGTTTACAGGCACAGTCAACTTAGTGTATGTAAACTTCTGACCCACTGGAATTGTGATACAGTGAAATATAAGTGAAATAATTTCTGTAAATATTTGTTTGAAAAATGACTTGTGTCATGCACAAAGTAGATGTCCTAACCGACTTGCCACAACTATAGTTTGTTAACAAGAAATTTGTGGAGTGGTTGAAAAACGAGTTGTAATAACTCCAACCTAAGTGTATGTAAACATCCGACTTCAACTGTATGTTGAATATGCAGTATAAGTTTTGCAATCTTTTTTTACACTCTTCTTTTGTTTGATGTCATTGATGTTAATTTATTATTGATGCAATTCTGTACTATCCTCTGTGAGAGCTGGAATGAAATGTAGATGATAAAGATTTGATTAAGTTCAACTCTTCCCTCATTGACACCTTTGATAACTCTAATACATTATACTACCCTGGCGGTGTTAATACTGTATGATTTACAGGTGTAGGATCTTAATTTGACCTATATTGTCTCAGATAAATAATCCTCCAGCACCAGGATTTGAACGTTTAGACCAAAATGTTGCTTGATCTGTGGTTAGGCTATTAGCTGGTCAAAAATAGGCTATGAGAAAAGTGCAATTCCATTAATATAACCGTGTATTAGTGTGGGTTTTCAGTGAATTCATGTAAATCACAAAGTTCATCTGCATTTCCTATGGTGCTGGAAAATTCTCATCAACAAAAAGAGTGGCCAAATTAAGATCCTACCCAGGTACGATCAAATAGAAAGGTACTATAAATCTACTCACCCTGACCAGTATTTTGAAGTGCAATTTCTGTAAAGATTGTGGCTTGAAATGTCATTGTTAATGACTGTGATTATTTTTTGTTTCATGTTAAGTTGGAATCCTTAATGGTGAAACAGCCACGTCCGTTTGCGATATTACAACAATAAAGAAGTCACTGCAAACAATGTACACTTTCTTTCCTCTTCACTCGGTACATCGTTGGACGCGCGCTAGAACGGTGGAATATGTACCGCATGTTCTTTTACCACGCGGTGCGCCGCTCGCCGCTCTGCTTCGTCAACAAAACCAAAGCCACGACAGTGGCGCCTTTTCCCCACTGCGGATTCCATCTGTAAAGATTGTTCTTTAAAAAAAATATGTTATCTGTTTGTTTTGAAGAATCAGGGTCAGAATAATATCTTATTTTCTACTATCTTGTTGAGACAAAATATTGGAATAATAATACGCATTCGTGGTAGAAAAGCTTACTGCACTCATTGGATAGTCATACATGTATCTTGTTTTGATCATCTGCTGTACATGGTGCAGTCTATATTTATTGTCATAAACACAGTAGTAACAGGTCGTTTTTATAAAGGAGGCAGTTTCCATATTTGTCATTTTCATGTATTTTGCCATTAAAACTCGTTTTTACAGATTTGTAATGAAATGGTGTCCCTGTGTATGTTTTCTTTCAACCTAAATATTTTGGTTCTGTGTCATTCAATGGATGATCACACAACAGCACTACCGTTTATCTTGAATTATATATCGCCACCTTGTGGCTGCTAGTGTTGAGTTAAATAATTTCTAAAAATGACAGACAGGAAATTCCCCATTCCAGTATTAACTGAGAAATTTCATGGTCAGTTTGGAATGTGTTCAGAATGTGGGGGGGGGTTATGACCTACTAGATGATATCACAGGACAGGATGTTAGCATTATGTCGTACTCCTCTGAGAGAGATAATGATTTATAGAAAACAAGAACAACATCCAACATCAGTTTCTATGGGGGGGGGGGGGGGGGGTCACTCACTAGTCATTACATTTGTATAGTTGAGTCATTCAGCAGACGCTCTCATCCAGAGCAATTTACAGTTAGTGCTTCAAGATAATTAGGTGGGACAACCACATATCACAGTCAGACACTAGTCAGATACTATTCATGTACAATGCCATGGAGCAATTCAAATCCTTTAGAAGTTTGAATTCTATCTGCAACCCTCCAAATGTTGTCGTCTACTGAGTATTCTATCGCTCTATCCCAAATTGACCCCTGTAGTTTACTTCTTTAGCTATATCAAATCAAATTGTATTTATAAAGCCCTTTCTACATCAGCCGATGTCACAAAGTGCTATACAGAAATCCAGCCTAAAACCCCAAACAGATGTAGAGGGTGTAGAAGCACGGTGGACCAGAACCTAGGTAGAAACCTAGAGAGGAACTATTTGACGTAATATGTAACCAATATGGTAATGGTGCCACCTTAAATGACAAGCTATATTGCTCGGCCCTATCTCCTTCTCTCAGGGTCTATGGGCTTGACTTGGGATAATGACTCAACTGCTATTAGCCCCTACCCCCTTTAAGCAATAAGTCCAGAGGAGGTGTGGTATATGGTCAATATACCACGGCCAAGGGCTGTTCTTATGCAGAGTGCCTGGACACAGCCTTTAGCCGTGGTATATTGGCCGTAGATCACAAACCCCCCCATTGCTATTATAAACTGGTTACCAACGTAATTAGAGCAGTAAATAAAAATGTTTTGTCATACCAGTGGTATACAGTCAGCTATACCACAGCTGTCAGCCAATCAGCATTCAGGGCTTGACCCACACAGTTTATAAATAGATATAACATAGTAATAGCACCACTAGCCAGTTGGAATTGTTGCTATATTGTGTACACCTATCCACTACTCTCAGATCTACACTAGTGTATAGGGGGCATAGGGGTTATATGAGTTGATTTGGTATGGGACAACTACAGTATGTATGCCCTGGAGTTACTTGGGTGTTTCAGGCTGTTTCTTTGTCTCACTATGAGGACAATGTCTCTGTCAGCCACTAGATGTCACTAGTAATCAAGCCACTGGAGACCGATGCTCGGGACTGCAGTTTGCTAAAAACATGACATCATGTAGTTAAGATATTAGTCATCAGTCCCTACTGTATTTCCACCAGAAATGGACATAAAGCATAATTGACATGATAATACATTTCCCATTATTTCAGCCATGCTTGCATTTCAATCTACATATTCCCAATGTAATTTATTATTGGTAATACAGGAGAGTCATTCAAATGAGAACACGTCGAAATGAAATAATGAAATAATTATTGCAGAGGAAACATGCGACCAGACTGGTTAATTTGACCATCATATTTATTTTCAGAGACAAGGACATGTAGTGAATAGGTCATTCTGGCGATCACATATATACTGTATAGAGTATATTTTCAGTATAAGTCTACATGGATGGAAAGAGCAGGAGCCACACATCATTTGTACAGCTTATTATCCATTCTCTCCTCGCCAATTACTAAGGAAATGCCTTGCACCTGAGGGAGGTGTTGAAGGGACATACTGATGTGTTTAAATGTGTGTTGAATCTCATTATATGAATTCCTCATCTACCAGTTATAACATGGAAGATTCAAGTGTTAGTTCTTGGCCATGCTATTCATTAGGTCATTGAGGTTGTTCAGTGAGATGGGCCGTGTTCCAAACATTCATACTAGCATACCGCCTAAGTAATGTATTGTGCACACATTCTATCTAAATATGCTTGTATGGACATTGGAATGTAATCATAGCAGTGAACCAGATTGTACCAATACATCTGGCTGGCTAGAGCTAGAAGTTAGTTACACTTTCACATATGTTTATAGTTTCTGTGGAGTGATACCAGCATTGGATTGCCCCTGGGCAGACATGATGCCTAGTTAGTGCCCCTGAATTGCACATTGCAGAATATCACCACGGAAACACCTAAACTATCCATAAAACATTTATTTTATTTTTGGGGTGGGTGTTGATCCAAAACTTTGAGTCAGAAGCTGCTATTGTTTGATTTCTTTGAAGGTGTAGTAATTCACCGATAGGTATGTGGTATGATATGCCGGTGGATATGTTGGATATTATAGTCAGAGTTGGTTTATAATACTGGCTTGATATTGGATTTGTTATGGTTTCAAGATTCAGCCCTCATGGTTACCCTCTCAACCCCCAGTCATAATGAGGTGTTGGGCCCACTTTAAAATGGCCTGTTTACATTCTTTACCCTGTGTCATCTCCACACAACTCACACCAATGGAATTGACAGGAAAAGGAAAAGGAAGAGAGAGGGGGGGGTAGTCTGCACTCTGTCCTTTAAAGGCAGGTAGGTGTGTGTTTTAATTGTTTCCCCAACCCCCCCCCCCCCCCGAAACCCCAACCCGTAGAAACTGATGTTGGCTGTTGTTCTTGTTTTCTAGAAATCATTATCTCTCTCAGAGGAGTACGACATAACGCTAACATCCTGTCCTGTGATATTATCTAGTAGGTCACCCCCCCCCCCACACACACACACACATTCTGAACACATTCCAAACTGACCATGACATTTCTCAGTTAATACTGCAATGGAGAATTTCCTGTCTGTCATTTTAGACATTATTTAACTCAAGCCTACGTGCTGTTATCTTCCCTCTCAGTATGCAAATAATATTAAGGGGGTTTTATTGAGTGCAGGCAGATTAGTAATTTTGCAGATACTCAAACGCTGTACAGTATTGACTGATACGGAGCATTCAAATGCTCATTTATGAGTCAAATATCATTTTATGAGTCAAATATATCAAGTGTCAAAGATAATGACTGTCCACCTACACTACATGGCCAAAAGTATGTGGACACCCCTTCAAACTAGTGGCTTCGGCTATTTCAGCCACACTTGTTGCTGACAAGAAAATCGAGCAAACAGACATGCAATCTCCATAGACAAACGTTGGCCGTAGAATAACCTATACTGAAGAGCTCAGTGACTTTCAACATGGCACCGTCATAGGATGCCACCTTCCCAACAAGTCAGTTTGTAAAATTTCTGCCCTGCTGGAGCTGCTCCGGTCAACTGTAAGTGCTGTTATTGTAAAGTGGAAACCTCTAAGAGCAACAATGGCTCAGTCCGGAAGTGGTAGGTCACACAAGCTCAGAACGAGACCGCCGAGAGCTGAAGCTTGTAAAAATCATCTATCCTCGGTTGCAACACTCATCACCGAGTTCCAAACTGCCTCTGGAAGCAACGAAAGCACAACAACTGCTCGTCAGGAGCTTCATGAAATGGGTTTCCATGGCCGAGCAGCCACACACAAGCCTAAGATCACAGTGCACAATGCCAAGCGTCAGCTGGAGTGGTGTCAAACTCGCCGCCACTGGACTCTGGAGCAGTGGAAATGTGTTCTTCGGGCCTCCCGAGTGTCGCAGTGGTCTAAGTGCAGTGCTAACTGTGCCACTAGAGATTCTGGGTTCATGTCCAGGCTCTGTCGCAGACGGCCGTGTCTGGGAAACCCATGGGGCGGCACACAATTGGACCAGCGATGTCTGGGATAGGGGAGGGTTTGGCTGACAGGGATGTCCTTGTCCCATCGTGCACTAGTGACTCCTGTGGCGGGCCGGGCGCAGTGTATGCTGACACGGTCGCCAGGTGTACGGTGTTTCCTCTGACACATTGGTGCGGATGGCTTCTGGGTTAAGTGGGCATTGTATCAAGAAGTAGTGTGGCTTGGTCGGGTTGTGTTTCGGAGGGCGCATGACTCTCAACCTTCGCCTTTCCCGAGTCCGTACATGAGTTGCAGCGATGAGACAAGACTGTAACTACCAATTGGATACCATGAAATTTGGGATTCCAATTTGAGGTGATAAATCATCGGGCAGTCCTACGGGCAGTCCTACGGACAAATTTGGGTTTGGCAGATGCCAGAGGAACGCTACCTGCCTGAATGCATAGTGCCAACTGTAAAGTTTGGTGGAGGAGGAATAATAATTTGGTGCTGTTTTTCATGGTTCGGGCTAGGCCCCTTACTTCCAGTGAACTGAAATCTTAACGCTACAGCATACAATGACATTCTAGAGGATTTTGTGCTTCCAACAGTTTGGGGAAGGCTCCTATCCTGTTTCAGCATGATAATGCCCCCGTGCACAAAGCAAGGTTCATACAGAAATGGTTTGTCGAGATCTGTGTGAAAGAACTTGCCTGGCCTGCACAGAGCCCTGACCTCAACCCCATCAAAGACCTTTGGGATGAACTGGAATGCCGACCGCGAACCCAGGCCTAATTGCCTAACATCAGTGCCCGACCTCATGAATGCTCTTGTGGCTGAATGGAAGCAAGTCCCTGCAGCAATGTTCCAACTTCTAGTGGTAAGCCTTCCCAGAAGAGTGGAGGTTGTTATAGCAGCAAAGGAGGGACCAACTCCATATTAATTAATGCCCATGATTTTGTAATGAGATGTTCGACTAGCAGGTGTCCACTTTTGGCCATGTAGTGTGTGTCTACCCACGTCTGGCGGATTATCCCACTTTGTTTAGTCACTGACTCTTTCTCGGTGTCTGTCTGTCTGTCTGTGACATGTTTTAATGAAGGGAGGTGATGATGATTGTGCCATCATCATGATTTCATAGGTCAGCCAATTAGCACATTCTTTCTGCTCGAAGGAATTCCATGGAATCCAGCGCTCTGCTCTGTTTGTCATCTCGCAGCCCTGCATTCCTCTCTCTCTCGCTGTGTTTCACTCTCTCTGTGTCTCTCTCTCGCTGTGTTTCACTCTCTCTGTGTCTCTCTCTTACTGTGTTTCACTCTCTCTGTGTCTCTCTCTCGCTGTGTTTCACTCTCTCTGTCTCTCTCTCGCTGTGTTTCACTCTCTCTGTGTGTTTATCTCTCTTCATGTCTCTCTCTCTCTCTGTGTCTCTCTTTCTGTGTCTCTCTCTTTTCTCTCTCTTTCTCTTTGTGTCTGTGTGTCTCTCTCTTTCTCTCTGCCTCTCTGTGTGTGTCTCTCTCTGTGTGTCTCTCTTTCTCTGTCTCTGTCTGTCTCTCTCTCTCTCTCTCTCTCTCTCTCTCTCTCTGTGTGTCTACCTCTCTTTCCATATATATATATATTAAAATGGAAATATCACATTTATTTAAGTATTCAGACCATCTACTCAGTACTCTGTTGAAGCAACTTTGGCATCGATTACAGCCTTGAGTCTTCTTGGCTACAAGAACGGATCGGTCCAGATCTTTGGGTGGGCCTCTCAAGGACATTTAGAGACTTGTCCCGAAGCCACTCCTGCGTTGTCTTGGCTGTGTGCTTAGTTAGGGTTGTTGTCCTGTTGGAAGGTGAACCTTCACCCCAATCTGAGGTCCTGAGCGCTCTGGAGCAGGTTTTCATCAAGGATCTCTCTGTACAGTGCTCCGTTCATCTTTCCTTCGATCCTGACTAGTTTCCCAGTCCCTGCCGGTGAAAAACATTCCCACAGTATGATGCTGCCCACCACCATGCTTCACTGTAGGGATGGTGCCAGGTTTTCTCCAGACGCTTGACATTCAGGCCAAGGAGTTCAATATTGGTTTCATCAGACCAGAGAATCTTGTTTCTCATGGTCTGAGAGTCCTTTAGGTGCCTTTTGGAAAACTCCAAGCGGGCTGTCATGTGCCTTTTACTGAGGAGTAGCTTCCATCTGGTCACTCTACCATAAAGGCCTGAGTGGTGAAGTGCTGCAGAGATGGTTGTCCTTCTCGAAGGTCCTCCCATTGTCACACAGGAACTCTGTCAGAATGATGATCGGGTTCGGGGTCACCTCCCTGACCAAGGCCCTTCTCCGCCGATTGCGCAGTTTGGCAGGGGGCCACCCCTTAAAATTTTTTTTTTTTTTAGAATAAGGCTATAATGTAACAAAATGTGGGAAAATGGAAGGAGTCTGAATACTGTCCGATTGCACTGTATCTCTCTCTCTCTCTCTCTCTCTCTCTCTCTCTCTCTCTCTCTCTCTCTCTCTCTCTCTCTCTCTCTCTCTCTCTCTCTCTCTCTCTCTCTCTCTCTCTCTCTCTCTCTCTCTCTCTCTCTCTCTTTCTCCCTCTATTAACATTTAACATTAAACACACAAACGTTTCAAAAGAGAAAGACATTTGAAATGTTATATTATTAGCTATGTAATAAAGCAAACACAAATACAAGTGTATCGGTCCGCACCTGTACAGGCCGTTGGTCTATACACTCTAAATAGTCTATAAATGAAGATATAATAGTGCACAGACAAATGTAACTATTCTCTCCACTAGGACCCACTCAGCCAGCTGGTGCGTGTGCTGTGTGTGAAAAAATAAATGAACAGATAAATGAACAGATAAACATATAGGTTCTCTTTACTTTGGTGTTTCTGCTCCACTGTTTACTCTTTTCTTATCGCAACAGGTCAAAAATGTTGCTGCGATGATTGCACCCTACGGCATTTCACCGAACAGATAAGGAAACTTGTCAATATTTGATTTGTTTCAAAATCTTTTTGGGTCCCTGTAATCTGAGGGAAATATGTATCTCTATGGTCATACATTTGGAAGGAGGTTAGGAAGTGCAGCTCAGTTTCAACTTTATTTTGTGGGCAGTGGGCACATAGCCTGTCTTCTCTTGAAAGCCAGGTCTGCCTACAGCGGCCTTTCTCAAAAGCAAGGCTGTGTTTACTGAGTCTGTATATTGTCTATTCTTCCCTCAGTTTTCTATGTTAATGTTAAATGATAGTCGGCCACCGTGTACTTTCTGTTTAGGGCCAAATAGCATGTCAGTTTACATGTTTTCCCAATAGGTAATATCATTTTATTTTTGTTTGATTCTAATGTGATTGGGACAGATTGTCTGAGTGCTGTTCTGAAGCATTGTCGGGTTGGTAGTTGTTTGTGAATTTAGCGTCAGGACTAGCTGGATGAGGGGACTTTTCTCTATGTTCATCTCATGGCATTTCAAGAATTTGTAGCGGTAGGAGTAGGGATCGCTTGTTTTTAGATGGTTATAAAAATTGATGGCTTGTTTTTGGATATAAATTATGAATGAATATTGGCCTAATTCTGCCCTGCATGCGTTATTTAGGGCTTTTCTTTGTACTCTAAGAATACTTTTGCATAATTCTGCGTGCAGGATTTCAATTGGATGTTTGTTCCATTTTTTCAATCTTTATTGGTTTGCGGACCCCGTACTTCACTTCCATACAGAGCAATTGGCAGTTTTGGAAAAAGTACTAAATTGTCATACTTGAGTAAAAGTAAAGATACCTTTATAGAAAATGACTCAAGTAAAAGTGAAAGTCACCCAGTAAAATACTACTTGAGTAAAAGTCTAAAAGTATTTGGTTTGAAATATACTTAAGTATTAGAAGTAAATGGAATTTCTAAAATGTACTTAAGTATCAAAAGTAAAAGTATAAACCATTTCAAATTCCTTATTTTATGCAAACCAGACGGCACAATTTTCTTTCTTTTTTTTAATTGACGGTTCGTCAGGGGCACACTCCAACACTCAGACACCATTTACAAACTAACCATTTGTGTTTAGTGAGTCCACCAGATCAGAGGCAGTCGAGATGATCAGGGATGTTCTCTTGATAAGTGTGTGAATCTGACCATTTTCCTGTCAAAATGTAACAAGTTATTTTGAGTGTCAGGGAAAATGTATGGAGTAAAAAGTACATTATTCTCTTTAGGAATGTAGTGAAGTAAAAGTTGACAAAAATACTTTGTCTACTTGAAGTTTACTGTCATGTTTACTGTCATGGACCATGACTGACAGAACTCATGTAGGATATTTAGATTCTGTTGTAGACTCTTTTTTTTGTGGGTGACAACAGAACTAGATCGTCTGCATACAGCAGGAATTGAGTTTCCGTGACATGCAGGGCGAGACCAGGTGCTGTGGACTTTTCTAATAGTCTTTGCCAATTCATTTATACAGTATATATGTTAAATAGAATGGGGCTTAAGCTACAACCCTGTCTAACTTCCCGACCCTGAGTAAAGTAGTTTGTTTGTTTGCTTCCCATTTTTATTGCACATTTACTGTTTGTATACATAGATTTGATATAAGCAAACACCACTTTCTGTACAGAAGACCCCCATTGCCAAAATGGAATCAAAAGCTTTTTCAAAATCAACAAAGCAGGAGTATATTTAGGTTTTTATTCTGGTTCACATGGGGGTCAATAAGGGAGTTCAGGGTGTAAATATGATCAGACGTGCATTAATTTGGTAAAAAGTCCTATTTGGCATTTTGGTCAGGACATTATGTTCAATAAGGAAGTCTAGAATTTACAATACTACAAAGTACCTTCCCCAGGCTACTGTTCACACAGATGCCTCTGTCATTTTTAGGGTCAATTTTATCTCCACTCTTAAACACTTCAGGGAATTCATGGTCATGGGATGTCCCTCATGCTACGGCAATCATATACAGTACATATCTGGCAGTAATATTTGCAGTTTCTCCGTCACCCAGAATAATTCCCAGCTTTATGTTATTAGAACACTAGAACATGTACAGAAGTTAGGTATTGATTGAGATATTTTCTTGAAAATAAAACATTTCCTTAATACTTATGGAAATGGATAAGGGCACATTTTTACATTGTGAATGCAAAATCACTACCCCCCGTGTTGTCTAGAAAGAGCAAGGGAGAGCAGGGTTTAGGAGGATAGAGGGGGGGGGGGGTCTATCTCCAGACTGGTTCCACTTCGCCAGCCCGCGCAATGTTGGACAAATATTTGCTTTGGACAACTTTTTTCCCCCCTAATGGAACAAATCATTTCTAAAATGCCATTGTTTTGTGGACCGTGACATCACGTTGGCATTTCCTCCAAGGCCCCCCTCCCCATAAAAAGACTGCGTGTTCCTACACAGTGTTTTCCCCTTTAATTGAAGAAGGTTGTTTTCTGAGATGAGGTTGTTCCCAGATGGTATAGCTATATCATGTCTGGGTAAACGGTAACCTACCTCACCGATGGCTTTTCCCTCATTGAACATTTGGGGGATTTAAAGTAAAAACACTGGCATATAAAGCACAGTGATTACTGTGCCTTAACTGCTGTTGACATTCTGCAGGCAATAGTTTCAACACATATATATATATATATATATATATATATATATATATATATATATATATGGAAAGAGAGGTAGACACACACACAGAGAGAGAGAGAGAGAGAGACAGAGAGAGACACACAGAGAGAGAGACAGAGAGAGACACACAGAGAGAGACACAGAGAGAGAGAGAGAGAGACAGAGAGAGACACAGAGAGAGACACACAGAGAGAGACACAGAGAGAGAGAGAGAGAGAGACACACACAAAGAGAGACACACAGAGAGAGAGAGACAGAGAGAGACACACATAGAGACACACAGAGAGAGGGAATAGTTTCAACATTTGGCTGTGAGGGTACTAGAAAGATAGAAGGTGTCTGTATCCAAATGCAGCTTATTTCTCACTGACCACAGGTGAATTGGAAGCATTGCAGCCAGTGCTATTTGGTGTACTCAATAACACTTTGTAAACTCTTTATATTTTAGCTGTAGACTGTGGTATTGGAGTATGGCATCACATAGCCTACCCCTCTGAACCTCACAGCACAATGTTGTCCTTTGTGCATGAATGAACGTACCTATATTCCACTCTAATCAACAGTATTCATTGCAGTAATCCTTTAAATGATGTATTTGCATGCATTATCCGGTGGAATTCCTTTATCTGATGCACATAGTGCTTTTCACTTCCACTGCCTGATCATCTGCTGCTGGAGTTTACCACTGAATCGCATAGTCTTCCTTCACCACCGATAGGAGTAGGAATACCCAGGAGGATTTGCATGTCTTTACTAGTATTTTATCTAGATTGACACTCCACTCTGTAGGAGGGCAGTTCTGTCCCTCAGGCCGATCAAGATTTACAGCTTTCCTGTCAGAGTGGAAGGACTGTGTGAATGCACATGCAAACTGGCAGAAGGGTGTGTGTACGTCTCTGTGTGGGTACGTGTGTGTGTGTGTGTGTGTGTGCATGTGTGTGTGGTGTGACTGTGTGTCTGTGTTAATGTGTGTGTCCCCTGGGGGTCATGCGGCGTGTTCTACAGTATCTCTGTATCAGGGGTCATGTCACACGTGTGTCAAAGTGACGATACTGAGATAGCGTGGGTGACAGTGGGGTCGTCCCGGATGAACATCACCAGCCCTGAGGCCCTGTAGTGGCAGCATGCAAAACAACAGTCCCCATCATCAGACACTATCTTTACAGCCTTTCCTTTTATTGATGACACCAGGTCTTCCCTCCGCCTACAGGTTTCCCTCTCCTGCCTGCCTTACGTCTCGGGAAACACCAAAGCATTCCCAGATTCCAAGCCTCTTCTCTGGTGGTTTCCTGTTTCTGTCCGTGACAATGACCTGCATACACCATAAGGGTCACAACAACTACCCAATAGCAGTTTGTTCCTCTCCCCTCTCTTTTCCTGTTGATCTGGAATGTGTAGAGAGTGAGAGGGAGGCAGGCAGCTGCTGAACGGTGAGCATTGTGTAAGAACATGGATAGTAGGTGTGGCTAGGTAGGTGACATCACAGAATAGGGGTATAAGTCATGGCGCTGGAGAACACTACAGCACCAAGCACCTGTTGCCTCTCTCTCTCTCTCTCTCTCTCTCTCTCTCTCTCTCTTGCTGCATCACTCGGGACTGTAAAGCTGTAGCTACTATTACTGTGTGTGTACTCTACTGTCCTGTGGACTCTTGGATATTATTGCAGACTACGTCTTCAGAGATACTCGACCAGAGAATAACCATGGCTCTATCACTGAACTCTCTCACCATCATAACACTCTGTGTGCTCCTGCAGGAGGGTAAGTTCTCATCCTGTACACTGACTTTTCATTCAACATATACTTGGTTTAGAATGTATTCTAAGGTGTAGGGGTGATACATGACAATGCGGATTTGTATTCTTTAGTCATAAAGATGACTGACAGTGAGTGTGCATAAGTTTCCTTATGCTAGTGCTCCATTTTATTTTCATGAGGTTGTTAAATTGAATATGAGGGGTCATAGTTCAGTTGAGATGTAGAATTGGAGCTCAGGGTTGGTTGAGGTGGTGGGGATCGATCCAGAATAACATGATAAAACCTACAATGATGAAAGATGGAGAAACACCTTAAAAAAAGAAGATATTTTTCACCATGTCAGCTCGAGTATTCGAACCAGGGACCATTCAGCTACTGGCTCCGCGCTCTAACCTCTAGGACACCTGCTGCCCTGATGCTAAAACTCCTGCTGCAGCATGCATGTTTGGTTTTCTCATTACTTAGTTTCACTCTCCGAATGATAGCTCAGTTAATCACAGCTCTGGCAGGTTTACTAATGGGTGGGTGGCTAATGACCATGTTGTGAAGTTACTGCATGACACATGCTGCCTGATGCCAGACTCTTTGACCTACTCCCACTGTTCGCCCTACAGAGATATAATACAATGAGAGATCCTGCTAGGTCATACATGCAATCACACTCTCTCTGATAAGATGCAGATTATATAGGCACGGTTCAACTCCTATCACTGCATTTGACTTTAAATAACCGCAGTTGGCAACAAACACAGTCTTTGTTTGAACTTAGATAACATTTCATAACAGAGTTATGAATCAAAGTTCAAATGTGTTGAACAAGACCTGATACATAGGAGAATGGGATGGCATGTAGCCCACATGTACTTCTCTGTATCAGTGAAAAGGACTTTTGATTAGGATGTGGTGATGTATATTTGCTCATGCTGATTGTCAAATTGCACAGTCATCCAGTGATTTTGCTGAGTTATAACCAGGCTCTTAACAAATGATCCTTTCTGTCTCTATAGGTTTTGGGCTCCCTGTATCCAGCCAGACTGAGCTCCCTGACCAGTCCCCGTCCCAGAACAGCCCACACCACACCAGGGTTAAACGATGCTCCTGCAGTAACTGGCTGGACAACGAATGCATCTACTTCTGTCACCTGGACATCATTTGGGTCAACACTCCCAATAAGGTCATCCCCTACGGTCTTGGCAGCCCCCTGTCCCGACGCCGCCGCTCCACCGGGCGATGTGAATGTGCCCACCCAGCCGACAGGACCTGCTCCGGATTCTGCCACAACAGGTGAGCTCACGTTCACGAGACAAGGAACTTCTACCCTCCTTGCCTCCCTCATCCAACCCTACCCTTTCCCCTCCTTGCCTCCTTGCTAGATACCAGATTGTATCAAGCCAGTGACTATCTGTGGCAGTCAGTCGTCTGTGACCAGCCTGTATCAGGTTGTATCAGGGCTGCTTGTCGAGGAGATGCAGGGAGGAGGCGTATTGTTTTTATGGCTTAGATGTGTAACTAGTGATGGGGGAGGAGAAGGGGGGGGATAGAGGATGGATGGATGGGGGAATAGCCTGCATGTTCTGGAGGCTTAGAGCCCCCTTACAGACAGATCCATTAGTCATGACACTATTCTTGGAATGTTTTACCAGCGGGAATGTCTGCGGTATTAATACAGTTATTGCTGTTATGACATACCAAGGTTGAGGATTAGTCTGTGTGTCTCAACAAGGTTTTATCCTGCTCTGTGAAAAGTCACTGAGAACAGGCTGTAGGGCATGCAGTACAGACATTACTAGGTTGAAATCCCTAGTCAACCGTCTCTCACTGCTAGCATTGTAGAATCATGTAGTAATGTAGAATCCAGCCTCATGGCCCTTTAGGAGTAGTCAAGATAATGTGTTCTTGGTTTGCTCTCATTTTGACATGGTTGTTCTCTCTGTTTGCAGCTCAGAGAACCCCATATTCGTAGTGGTAAGCCCCTCAGACCAGAACCTGGAACAGGCTGTTAGCAGTCCAGACACAACCAGCAGCGACCTACTGACCTCTCTCAGGTAAGAGAAAAACAAAATATCATTAAGGACCAGACATTTTCCCAGGCCTAGATTCATCTTATTCCTGTCCCCATTGAGGATGTTAACCTGATGTTTCTCTCTTTGTTCTTTACAGAAACACGGTCCTATCCAACATGGCTGCCATAGAGCAGGCTGCTCCCTCCAGGAAGAAGAACGCGTCCAGAGCCAACAGACTGAACATCGGGTAGATGAGGAGGAGGGAGGAAGAGGAGCTGAAAGAGGAGCTTTAAGAGCTCCAGAGCATCCGAACAAAGACCCCCTGGAGGAAACTAGGGAGTCCTCCCCGGGGAAGACATAGAAGAGAGGTCCTAAGAGAGACCCTGAGAAGAGGGCAAATATGGAACACTGGCTGCCCACTGTTGTATAACACCTAGTAGACTGGATATGGACATTATCTGGATATGAGTCTTGGACTAATCTGGCAAAGAGTCCGATTCGGAAGACTAGGGAGGATCAAGTGTGTCCTCTGTGAACTGTGACAGTCTGGACTAGGATGGTTGCTGACTGTGTGCTGGTCATGGGTTGTCATCATGTCCCAAACATAAATACACTTTCTGTGTCTGAGCACCTGAAATGGGTGGATGCAAGACAAGGCATTCTGGAGTGATGTTAGTCTATGTTTACTTTACAGGCTTACTTCATTATAGTGCCTTGAAAATATTGACCACTATTCTCATTTGGATTTGGATCCTTCACCTGTCACACGACATCTACTATATATCATAGAATAAAAGATAAAAAAGGATTGTTCCTCTGTATCAGAGATGTATTGCCAGTTTATAGTGATTGCCATGCATGCATTTAAACTACTTGAAATACTTTTGGCACATGAAGGACATTACTTTAAGGGACAGGGAATTACTACACACACACACCTTCCGGTAGCAGCAGATAAAAGCAGGTCTATTGTGATGGCGGAAGTATTTATTGCGCAGCCCCTGTTAAATGTTTTGATTGTAGACAGAGCCAAGGCAGCAGACTTCAATGGGTTTGCTCCTTGCCAAATATGCAGTGACTGTTTTTCTGCTTTCAACAAATATCCATTAATGTCCATGTTATTACACATTGGGAAATTAGGACACTGCACTTCTGTTCTAATGCCTTCAAAGGAATGTGTTTTTATGTCCAGTAGACTTTAGATGGGTTAGGCTGACCACAAGGCATTTACTGGAAACGATACAACGCTACAGTCTTCCACTGATCTTCAAGCCCAATGTCACAATGCTGTATATTTATTATATGATTATTTATTTATTTGTTTGTGTTTTGTTGAGGAATTTGTGTATCAAAATGCTGGATTGCGCTTTTGCTTGACGTACTGTTGCTATCCCTAGAAGGACAATTCACCCACAATAGTCTATTTAGCAGTCAAATACGCTATAGGAGGCTGAACGAAATGTTTACTTACGAATTGTTCTATTCCAAGCTATTCATATGATCTATTATCAGCAATTATTTATTTAACTTATTTTTTGGCATATACTTATATATTTGTGTTGTGTGAGTTTATCACTTTTAATGTGTGATGAAATAAATACTAAAATGAATGCTCTTGCTTTGTTTGATTATTTACTAACAATGATAATTGATTCTTGTTTAGTACAGTAACAAATACCTGAGTGAAAGCTAAATTCAAAGCATTCTTAACATAAATCTCAGATATCTACATTTTTTAAAGGTCATGAACAGCCAACATCATATTTTTCATGAACGTGGAGGATATTTGGATGAAACCAGATCAAAGTACGATGACCAAAGAATGAAAAATGACTGTTGCTTGATCATAAAGTTTGATCCTAAAGTTACTGGTCGCCTCCCCCATGTCAAAGACTTGGATTCAGGAGGTGGGATTATCAAGTGGATAGGGTGACATCACCCTAACTCACATTTTAAAACACCAATGGTAACATTATATTTTTGTACCTAACTTAAATAAGTACTGCCTTGTAACAAATATCGGAGAAGGCATGTTTGCAGAGGGACATGGTTTATATAGCTAGATAGCTACTCTCCAAAATCTGACTGTAGGGTGTCAGCAAATATAATCAAAAGTTTACACTACTCATCTATAGCAGTGGTCCCCAAAAGTTTACACAACTCATCTATAGCAGTGGTCCCCAAAAGTTTACACTACTCATCTATAGCAGTGGTCCCCAAAAGTTTACACTACTCATCTATAGCAGTGGTCCCCAAAAGTTTACACTACTCATCTATAGCAGTGGTCCCCAAAAGTTTACACTACTCATCTATAGCAGTGGTCCCCAAAAGTTTACACTACTCATCTATAGCAGTGGTCCCCAAAAGTTTACACTACTCATCTATAGCAGTGGTCCCCAAAAGTTTACACTACTCATCTATAGCAGTGGTCCCCAAAAGTTTACACTACTCATCTATAGCAGTGGTCCCCAAAAGTTTACACTACTCATCTATAGCAGTGGTCCCCAAAAGTTTACACTACTCATCTATAGCAGTGGTCCCCAAAAGTTTACACTACTCATCTATAGCAGTGGTCCCCAAAGGTTTACACTACTCATCTATAGCAGTGGTCCCCAAAAGTTTACACTACTCATCTATAGCAGTGGTCCCCAAAAGTTTACACTGCTCATCTATAGCAGTGGTCCCCAAAAGTTTACACTACTCATCTATAGCAGTGGTCCCCAAAAGTTTACACTACTCATCTATAGCAGTGGTCCCCAAAAGTTTACACTACTCATCTATAGCAGTGGTCCCCAAAAGTTTACACTACTCATCTATAGCAGTGGTCCCCAAAAGTTTACACTACTCATCTATAGCAGTGGTCCCCAAAACTTTACACTACTCATCTATAGCAGTGGTCCCCAAAAGTTTATAGTCATGTACCCCTTCAAATATTCAACCTCCAGCTGCGTACCCCCTCTAGCACCAGGGTCAGCTGTACCCCCTCTAGCACCAGGGTCAGCTGTACCCCCTCTAGCACCAGGGTCAGCTGTACCCCCTCTAGCACCAGGGTCAGCGCACTCTCAAATGTTTTATAGTCCCGTACCCCTTCAAACATTCAACCTCCAGCTGCGTACCCCCTCTAGCACCAGGGTCAGCTGTACCCCCCTCTAGCACCAGGGTCAGCTGTACCCCCTCTAGCACCAGGGTCAGCTGTACCCCCTCTAGCACCAGGGTCAGCGCACACTCAAATGTTGTTTTTTTGCCATCATTGAAAGCCTGCCACACACACACTATACAATATTGATTAAACAAATATATAATGTGAATTACATTTTAATTTGGCGTACCCCTGACGGGATTGCATACCCCAGTTTGGGAATACCTGATCTAGATTATAGACTCTGTGTTGACTGTTCTAGGAGCCATGCAGTTGAGTTCAGGAATAGGATGAGGACCAGTATTGTCATATGGAGGTCCAAACAGAATTATAGCCAAGCTCGTCCATTATGCTCTGATTGCGATTGATCTACTTACTGCATGCATTATGCAACATCGTTGGGCAACTCAACTCTTCAATTTGTTGTGTATTAAAATACAATTGGTGTTATTTTGCATGTGCAGTATTGTAAACATCCTGATTACCTAACACCACTCAGACCCTCGTTGCCTTACAAAATGAAAGATGGAAACAAGCGCTCAGTCAGAGCTTCCATTGCTGTGTGTGTGAGGGGAAGAGGGTTACGCTGGGACAAACAATACTCTCTGACTCTGCACCTGGGTCAGCATTCGTAGTTCACCCAGTCACCTCCTTTCCTCTCTTCCTCTCGTATTTACACACTGACTTCATTATCGATACTACAGTCCCCCAGCGAGGCTTTACCAACTGTGGTTAAACAGATTACTTAACGTAAGAAACCAAAACAGGATGCTTTTCCTACATTCCTGAGAATTTCCCGACACATTCCTCTAGCGCAGGAGAGAACAGGAGGGAAAGACCACTGGAAAAACCGCAGCATGTGTGCTGGCAGGGTCACTGATACACAGCTGATATGGAGGGAGACTGATTGTGTCCCAGTTACTCACTTGGTTGTCATAACATTGCTGTATTGTTTTCTTTTATTTCATTCCCCTCTCATTTGTTTATCTTTGTGGGAACATTATGTGTTGAGGGATTTTACCCACAGTATACCTGTGTGTGTGAAGGCATGCTTTTGTCTGTTATCTTTGCGTATACACTGAGTGTACAAAACGTTAATAACACCTTCCTAATATTGACTTTGCCCTCCATGCCCCTACAGCCTTAATTCGTAGGAGCATGGACTCTACAAGGTGTTGAAAGTGTTCCACTGGGTTGCTGGCCATTGTTGACTCCAATGCTTCTCATAGTTGTGTGAAGTTGGCTGTATGTCCTTTGGGTGGTTGTCCATTTTTGATACACACAATTTGTTGAGCGTGAAAAACCCAGCAGTGTTGCAGTTCATGACACAAACCGGTGCACCTGGCACCTACTACCATACCCCGTTCAAAAGGCACATACATCTTTGGTCTTGCCCATTCACCCTCTGAACGGCACATATACACAATCCATGTCTCAATTGTCTCAAGGCTTAAAATCATTCTATAACCTGTCTCCTCCCCTTCATCTACACTGATTGAAGTGGGTTTATCAGTGACATCTATAAGGGATCATAGCTTTATCTGGGATTCACCTGGTCAGTCTACAGTATGTCATGGAAAGAGCTGGTGTTCCTTATGTTTTGTACACTCAGTGCATGTGTGTGTGTGTGTGTGTGTGTGCGTGTGTGTGTGTATATGCATGTTGGTTTGTCTCAGTGTTTGTATATTTGCTGTTATTCAACTCCAGCCATAAGGTCCAGCAGTATCCAGACTGCAGACTGTGGTTCCAGAACAGACCGGTATCTGAACATTCCTTTACTTCCTGGGTTTGTTTCAGCCAGGGGACTGTAATGTAGGTGGCTGGTAGGCACCGGAGGGGACATTCTGACAGGGCTATCACGGCTGTTTGAGCCAGTCCCCATCTCTCCTGATACTACTCAGCTATGTGTCTGGGCTGAGAGTAGCTGAGATGAGCAACAAGGAAACACAACAAGGAAACAGGGGTTAGGGATCAGGTGAAAGGTCAAGTTGTTTTAGTGGATAAAAGCCGCCTGATTGTCGTGCCATGCAGGCGGAACGGAAAAGCTGATTGTGGTAAACAGCCAGTACAGTAGAAAGAACAAACATGGTGACATTTTTGTGACGAGTACTGTATTGCATTCCTCTACGCATACTCACGAAGTCACACAGTCAAACAATGAGCCCTCCTTAGCCGACGATCTCAACATTCCAAGCTTTCTATTCTTGTCCAAGTTTTTGTTACATTCTTAACCATCGTATGTCTTTTGTAACTTGCCAGTATGAAATTGGTCATTGTAATTCAAGTTTACAGTAACCCAGACCACCAAGAACAAACATTTCTTAATCCGTACGAGACATAAACCCGATGTGTTCTTTTTCTAAAACACTGTCGGTCAATGAAACGTCTGTACTGGATGGCATTCCTGCTTGATAGTTTAGATAGCTGTGTTTCTGTATTGTGTCCCGGCATACACTACCAATCAATAGTTTGGACACACCGACTCGTTCAAGTGTTTTTCTTTATTTTACTATTTTATCATTTGTAGAATAATAGTGAAGACATCAAAACTATGAAATTACACATATGGAATCATGTAGTAACCAAAAAAGTGTTAAACAAAACAAAATATATTTTATATTTGAGATTCTTCAAAGTAGCCACCCTTGCCTTGATGACAGCTTTGCACACTCTTGACATTCTCTCAACCAGCTTCATGAGATAGTCACCAGGAATGCATTTCAATTAAGAGGTGTGCCTTGTTAAAATATATTTTGTGGAGTTTCTTTCCTTATTAATATGTTTGAGCCGATACGTTGTGTTGTAACAAGGTAGGGGTGGTATACAGAAGATTTGGTAAATGACCAAGTCCATATTATGGCAAGAACAGCTCACATAAGCAAAGAGAAAGTCCATCATTACTTTAAGACACGAAGGTCAGTCAATCCAGAACAGTCACAAAAAACATCAAGCGCTATGATGAAACTGGCTCTCATGAGGACCTGCCACAGAAAAGGAAGACCCAGAGTTACCTCTGCTGCAGAATATAAGTTCATTAGTGTTACCAGCCTCAGAAATTGCAGCCCAAATAAATGCTTCACAGAGTTCAAGTAACAGACTCATTTCAACATCAAATGTTCAGAGGAGACTGCGTGAATCAGGTCTTCATGGTCAAATTGCTGCAAATAAACCACTACTAAAGGACATCAATAAGACGAAGAGACTTGCTTGGGCAAAGAAACACGACCAATGGCCATTCGAACGGCGGAAATCTGTCCTTTGGTCTGATGAGTCCAAATTTGAGATTTTTGGATCCAACCGACATGTCTTTGTTAGACGCAGAGTAGGTGAACATAGAGGAGGAGATGGTGTGGTGGTTCTTTGCTGGTGACACTGTCAGTGATTTATTTAGAATTCAAGGCACACTTAACCAGCATGGTGTCATGACGTTGCCCTCTTTGGGTACAGCAAGCCCATCCCCCTCTCCCTGCCTCCCCGAGCTTCCTTCAACTAGGCTGCTGTGGTCAGAGAGAGGTCGTAAAATCCTGAGAAGACCCTGCCTCATGGCCACACAGCATAAGAGACAGAGTGAATTTTCATAGACAACAAAGGAATTTCTTCCACCTCACAGAACTTGAGGTCCGAACAAATTTCATGTTCCGGAGAAAGTATAAAAGATCGGTAAAGAATCCAGCTACGAACTGGTCCGTTTGTTACAACTTGGGGAAGCTCATGGGAGATTGTGTGGCCATATTACCATAATGCTGTTTATATAATAGCCTCAGATATGAGGTTTACATCTAATTGTTGTATAAGATGAATGAGTGAGTATGATACTGTTTACACAATTTTACAACGTGATTTTGGACTGTTTAATGAAGGAAACTCCAATTCCCTTTTGAGTTTAACTAAATCAGAGGACCGCCCCTTAGCCCAGTTAGGGTCAGGCATCCTGGGACAGCCCCTTTTCTGCAATTCCGAATAAAACCCAACTTTATTATCACCAGACCATGTTTCTCTCAGTCATGGGAGTACAAAGGTTGTAGACCATTGCTGAATCTTTTAACCATACCACGTGGTTAAACTCTTAGACTATCAATACCGACAGAATAAGTCTTTGATATTAATTACTAGTCTGCAGCTAGCAATTCGGGTATCATTGAGCGCGAAGAATGACAACCGCCGAAACATCCATTCTACAACAACATGAATGAATGTCACTCTGAACTATCCACTATAACCACAACAGAGAGAGTGGGAGAGAGATGGACAATTCTACAAAATAAACTACTTTTCAACAGCGATCAAGACGACACACTGAGCGTAAATATATATATTGATTGCAATTGTTCCCGAATGAGTGAGCGTTCATGTGCAAAGGATTAGCATTTCAATTGTTATAATTATTAACTCTGTGGTGACTTCTCAGTCGACCCCCACTTCTCTTTTTGTCCACCAAGCCGCGATGCCGGTTTATCCCACTAGGACACATTCTCCTATCATTTCTTGTAACCATATTTACTTTGTTGTTTTGTTTATGCATTTCTGTGAATTACTTAGTTAGTAATAAATAAATTATTTAAGACGATTGATGTATGGATGACTCATAGTGAAGACTGGGTTCGTGCAGATAACCAACCATTTACGACGTTTGGAATGAGACTAACGTGAGGTAAAGTAAATAATTAATTAATCAGAAGACTATGGATCAGATATGAAAATATCTGAAAGATTATATTGGGGAAATGATATCCTTGTAATCGGAATATTTTCCTTGGTGCCCCAACTTCCTAGTTAATTATGGTTACATGATTAATCAGTCTAATCGCGTAATACTAATTACAGAGAATCATTGATAAAACTAAGTCTTCAATTTAATGATAGTAAAGACACGACAATGGCTATCGCAGCATTCTGCAGCTAATGCCATTCCATCTGGTTTGTGCTTAGTGGGACTATCATTTGTTTTTCAACAGGACAATGACTCAACAAACCTCCAGGCTGTGTAAGGGCTATTTGACCAAGAAGGAGAGTGATGGAGTGCTGCATCAGATGACCTGGCTTCCACCATGCCCCGACCTCAACCAAATTGAGATGGTTTGGGCTGAGTTGGACTGCAGAGTGAAGGAAAAGCAGCCAACAAGTGCTCAGCGTATGTGGGAACTCCTTCAAGACTGTTGGAAAAGCATTCCATTCGAAGCTGGTTGAGAAAATGCCAAGAATGTGAAAAGATGTCATCAAGGTGTCACGACTTCCGCCGAGGTTGGCTCTCCTGCCACTAGCCACTACCGATCCCTTTTCGTGTATCTGTTGGTTTTGTCTGATTGGTTGCACCTGTGTGTTGTTTAGTTAATTAGTGTCTGTATATAATGTAGGTTGTCCCACCCTTGTTTTGTGCAGGATTGTTTATGTTGTCATTCATTTCGTCTATCGGTGTTTTTGTGTTTCTTATTCTCCGGTTAGTCTGTTATCCTGTGTTGGATAATTTCACCCTGTGTGTGTTTGGGTTGACCGTGTTTGTTTTGTTCACCGGAGAATAAAACTTTATATCGCTATCTGCTCTCTGCGCCTGATTCCACCCACCTTGATTAGACGTGACACAAGGCAAACGGTGACTACATTGAATAAAATATATTTTGATTTTGTTTAACACTTTTTTGTTTACCACATCATTCCATCTGTGTTATTTTATAGTGTTGATGTCAGTGCTACAATGTTAATAACCAGACACGGTAAACATCCAACCATCTTCCACTCTATAACCACACATGTACACCCACAGACTACAGATGGATATCTTCATTTCCCGTTCACACGTATGAATGACGGCCGTGTCCTGTCCTCTCCAGCATACCAGAGGATGTAGCAGCAGACAGCAGAAGCAGGGAGCAGGGGGGGGTGGTGGCCGGCCAGTACCCATACCTGCATACCACACCATGGCGACAGAGTAGACCATACACACATCCCTGGGATGAGGACCACACACGTATATTGTATGTTTATGCTGCAATGTATCTGCATGTTTTGTGCTACTACTAGACAGGCTGCTCTGTGTAATGTCCTGGATGTGGCTTACAATGTTGAAATCATCATACTTGTGTTTACTGCCATCCAAGGTCAATTAGGGCCATTATCAGACCAATGATGTATGTTTTAGAAGGCTGGAGGCTGGAGAGTTGTCAAAACTCACATTGAGTCAATGAGGAAGGCTGTGAAACAGTGAACCAGGCGTTTGCTTTCTTTGGAGAACGATAGAGAACATTGAAACTCCCTCCAAGAAAAATGTGTGCTCAGATTCACGCAAGGTCAGCAAGGCCATGATAATATGTGTTGTTTAGGACAGGCTGACATCAGAATACAAGGCTGGCACAAGAGGCTTCCTGATGTGTTATTTCTTACATTAGTACCCCAGGTCATCTTAGGTTTCTTTACATACAGTCGAGAAGAACTACTGAATATAAGATCAGCGTCAACTCACCATCAGTACGACCAAGAATATGTTTTTCGCGACGCGGATCCTGTGTTCTGCCTTACAAACAGGACAACGGAATGGATCCCATGCAGCGACCCAAAAAAACGACTCCGAAAAAGAGGGAAACGAGGTGGTCTTCTGGTCAGACTCCGGAGACGGGCACACCGTGCACCACTCCCTAGCATTCTTCTTGCCAATGTCCAGTCTCTTGACAACAAGGTTGATGAAATCCGAGCAAGGGTAGCATTCCAGAGGGACATCAGAGACTGTAACGTTCTTTGCTTCACGGAAACATGGCTCACTGGAGAGACGCTATCCGAGGCGGTGCAGCCAACGGGTTTCTCCACGCATCGCCCCGACAGAAACAAACATCTTTCTGGTAAGAAGAGGGGCGGGGGCGTATGCCTTATGGCTAACGAGACGTGGTGTGATCAAAGAAACATACAGGAACTCAAATCCTTCTGTTCACCTGATTTAGAATTCCTCACAATCAAATGTAGACCGCATTATCTACCAAGAGAATTCTCTTCGATTATAATCACAGCCGTATATACCCCCCCAAGCAGACACATCGATGGCTCTGAACAAACTTTATTTAACTCTTTGCAAACTGGAAACCATTTATACGGAGGCTGCATTCATTGTAGCTGGGGATTTTAACAAGGCTAATCTGAAAACAAGACTCCCTAAATTTTATCAGCATATCGATTGCGCAACCAGGGGTGGAAAAACCTTGGATCATGGATCATTGTTACTCTAACTTCCGCGATGCATATAAGGCCCTGCCCCGCCCCCCTTTCGGAAAAGCTGACCACGACTCCATTTTGTTGATCCCTGCCTACAGACAGAAACTAAAACAAGAGGCTCCCACGCTGAGGTCTGTCCAACGCTGGTCCGACCAAGCTGACTCCACACTCCAAGACTGCTTCCATCACGTGGACTGGGATATGTTTCGTATTGCGTCAGATAACAATATTGACGAATACGCTGATTCGGTGTGCGAGTTCATTAGAAAGTGCGTTGAAGATGTCGTTCCCATAGCAACGATTAAAACATTCCCTAACCAGAAACCGTGGATTGATGGCAGCATTCGCGTGAAACTGAAAGCGCGAACCACTGCTTTTAATCAGGGCAAGGTGTCTGGTAACATGACCGAATACAAACAGTGCAGCTATTCCCTCCGCAAGGCTATCAAACAAGCTAAGCGTCAGTACAGAGACAAAGTAGAATCTCAATTCAACGGCTCAGACACAAGAGGCATGTGGCAGGGTCTACAGTCAATCACGGACTACAAGAAGAAATCCAGCCCAGTCACGGACCAGGATGTCTTGCTCCCAGGCAGACTAAATAACTTTTTTGCCCGCTTTGAGGACAATACAGTGCCACTGACACGGCCTGCAACGAAAACATGCGGTCTCTCCTTCACTGCAGCCGAGGTGAGTAAGACATTTAAACGTGTTGACCCTCGCAAGGCTGCAGGCCCAGACGGCATCCCCAGCCGCGCCCTCAGAGCATGCGCAGACCAGTTGGCCGGTGTGTTTACGGACATATTCAATCAATCCCTCTACCAGTCTGCTGTTCCCACATGCTTCAAGAGGGCCACCATTGTTCCTGTTCCCAAGAAAGCTAAGGTAACTGAGCTAAACGACTACCGCCCCGTAGCACTCACTTCCGTCATCATGAAGTGCTTTGAGAGACTAGTCAAGGACCATATCACCTCCACCCTACCTGACACCCTAGACCCACTCCAATTTGCTTACCGCCCAAATAGGTCCACAGACGATGCAATCTCAACCACACTGCACACTGCCCTAACCCATCTGGACAAGAGGAACGTCAACAAAACTAAGGAGATGATTGTGGACTTCAGGAAACAGCAGAGGGAACACCCCCCTATCCACATCGATGGAACAGTAGTGGAGAGGGTAGCAAGTTTTAAGTTCCTCGGCATACACATCACAGACAAACTGAATTGGTCCACTCACACAGACAGCATCGTGAAGAAGGCGCAGCAGCGCCTCTTCAACCTCAGGAGGCTGAAGAAATTCGGCTTGTCACCAAAAGCACTCACAAACTTCTACAGATGCACAATCGAGAGCATCCTGGCGGGCTGTATCACCGCCTGGTACGGCAACTGCTCCTCAACCGTAAGGCTCTCCAGAGGATAGTGAGGTCTGCACAACGCATCACCGGGGGCAAACTACCTGCCCTCCAGGACACCTACATCACCCGATGTTACAGGAAGGCCATAAAGATCATCAAGGACATCAACCACCCGAGCCACTGCCTGTTCACCCCGCTATCATCCAGAAGGCGAGGTCAGTACAGGTGCATCAAAGCTGGGACCGAGAGACTGAAAAACAGCTTCTATCTCAAGGCCATCAGACTGTTAAACAGCCACCACTAACATTGAGTGGCTGCTGCCAACACACTGACACTGACACTGACTCAACTCCAGCCACTTTAATAATGGGAATTGATGGGAAATTATGTAAATATATCACTAGCCACTTTAAACAATGCTACCTTATATAATGTTACTTACCCTACATTATTCATCTCATATGCATACGTATATACTGTACTCTATATCATCGACTCCATCCTTATGTAATACATGTATCACTAGCCACTTTAACTATGCCACTTTGTTTACATACTCATCTCATATGTATATACTGTACTCGATACCATCTACTGTATCTTGCCTATGCTGCTCTGTACCATCACTCATTCATATATCCTTATGTACATATTCTTTATCCCCTTACACTGTGTATAAGACAGTAGTTTTGGAATTGTTAGTTAGATTACTTGTTGGTTATTACTGCATTGTCGGAACTAGAAGCACAAGCATTTCGCTACACTCGCATTAACATCTGCTAACCATGTGTATGTGACAAATAACATTTGATTTGATTTGATTTGACTTTAATGTTCTGAGTCGAGGGACGGAACTCCCATCTACAGAGCAGGGAGAGACAGGTAGAGATGCTGCCAAGAAACAGAAGAGATGCATGGAAGAGGAAGAGAACTAGCCTCACAACTTCGATGAAAGCAACTCTGAAATTGCCTTAATTATTAACAGCTTTTTCATTATCACTATCATTATCATTATCACATTATGGATGCACTGAACAGGGTTGCAGCATTCTGTATATCTTGATAAAACGAATCCTAAAGTCAAATTGAAAGGACAAATAAAAAGAAACAAACAGTAGTCATTGTTAGGTGATACATATTTTCAGTATGGAGTGTTGACGTAGTCTCAGTCCAGACATGTCTGTGGGAACAAAGGGACAGAATCCCCCATTCACTGGCTCCATTACAGGAAATGCCTGTTTCCTCAGTGTCCAGGAACTACTGTAGCCCTCTCCATCTCTCTTTGATACACCCCACTACACTTCAACAGTCTACAACCCCTCTCTCCCTCTCTTCTCCCTCTCCCCCACACACACACTCTGTCTTAACATGAGGCCAGGAGGTGTTAGTGTTTGTGTTGTGTCTGAAGTGCACCAGGAACAGCTCCTGGAAGGCAGGCAGGCAGGCAGGCAGGCAGGCAGGCAGGCAGGCAGGCAGGCAGGCAGGCAGGCAGGCAGGCAGGCAGGCAGGCAGGCAGGCAGGGAGGGAGGGAGGGAGGGAGGGAGGGAGGGAGGGAGGGAGGGAGGGAGCAGAGGGGAACATTCCCTGGTCCCGGATGGGAGGAATACAGAGGAGATACAGCCGATAGATAGGTGCTATCATTAACAGGGAGGCATCCATTATCTGTCTACACTGGGTTATGTGGTCATGATTTCACTTCACTGAGTTTTTTTTATTTATTCTTACAGTGCAGTGAACCCTGCTATGTTACTGTAATGAGCTACTGTCCAGTAATAATACCTGTTATGTTTCTGTAATGAGCTACTGTCCAGTAATAATACCTGTTATGTGACTGTAATGAGCTACTGTCCAGTAATAATACCTGTTATGTGACTGTAATGAGCTACTGTCCAGTAATAATACCTGTTATGTTTCTGTAATGAGCTACTGTCCAGTAATAATACCTGTTATGTTACTGTAATGAGCTACTGTCCAGTAATAATATCTGTTATGTTTCTATAATGAGCTACTGTCCAGTAATAATACCTGTTATGTGACTGTAATGAGCTACTGTCCAGTAATAATACCTGTTATGTTTCTGTAATGAGCTACTGTCCAGTAATAATACCTGTTATGTTACTGTAATGAGCTACTGTCCAGTAATAATACCTGTTATGTTTCTATAATGAGCTACTGTCCAGTAATAATACCTGTTATGTTACTGTAATGAGCTACTGTCCAGTAATAATACCTGTTATGTTTCTATAATGAGCTACTGTCCAGTAATAATACCTGTTATGTTTCTATAATGAGCTACTGTCCAGTAATAATACCTGTTATGTTACTGTAATGAGCTACTGTCCAGTAATAATACCTGTTATGTTACTGTAATGAGCTACTGTCCAGTAATAATACCTGTTATGTTACTGTAATGAGCTACTGTCCAGTAATAATACCTGTTATGTTACTGTAATGAGCTACTGTCCAGTAATAATACCTGTTATGTTACTGTAATGAGCTACTGTCCAGTAATAATACCTGTTATGTTACTGTAATGGGCTACTGTCCAGTAATAATACCTGTTATGTTACTGTAATGGGCTACTGTCCAGTAATAATACCTGTTATGTTACTGTAATGAGCTACTGTCCAGTAATAATACCTGTTATGTTACTGTAATGAGCTACTGTCCAGTAATAATACCTGTTATGTTACTGTAATGAGCTACTGTCCAGTAATAATACCTGTTATGTTACTGTAATGAGCTACTGTCCAGTAATAATACCTGTTATGTTACTGTAATGAGCTACTGTCCAGTAATAATACCTGTTATGTTACTGTAATGGGCTACTGTCCAGTAATAATACCTGTTATGTTTCTATAATGAGCTACTGTCCAGTAATAATACCTGTTATGTTACTGTAATGAGCTACTGTCCAGTAATAATACCTGTTATGTTACTGTAATGGGCTACTGTCCAGTAATAATACCTGTTATGTTTCTATAATGAGCTACTGTCCAGTAATAATACCTGTTATGTTACTGTAATGAGCTACTGTCCAGTAATAATACCTGTTATGTTACTGTAATGAGCTACTGTCCAGTAATAATACCTGTTATGTTACTGTAATGAGCTACTGTCCAGTAATAATACCTGTTATGTTACTGTAATGAGCTACTGTCCAGTAATAATACCTGTTATGTTACTGTAATGAGCTACTGTCCAGTAATAATACCTGTTATGTTACTGTAATGAGCTACTGTCCAGTAATAATACCTGTTATGTTACTGTAATGAGCTACTGTCCAGTAATAATACCTGTTATGTTTCTGTAATGAGCTACTGTCCAGTAATAATACCTGTTATGTTACTGTAATGAGCTACTGTCCAGTAATAATACCTGTTATGTGACTGTAATGAGCTACTGTCCAGTAATAATACCTGTTATGTTACTGTAATGAGCTACTGTCCAGTAATAATACCTGTTATGTTACTGTAATGGGCTACTGTCCAGTAATAATACCTGTTATGTTACTGTAATGGGCTACTGTCCAGTAATAATACCTGTTATGTTTCTATAATGAGCTACTGTCCAGTAATAATACCTGTTATGTTACTGTAATGAGCTACTGTCCAGTAATAATACCTGTTATGTTACTGTAATGAGCTACTGTCCAGTAATAATACCTGTTATGTTTCTGTAATGAGCTACTGTCCAGTAATAATACCTGTTATGTTACTGTAATGAGCTACTGTCCAGTAATAATACCTGTTATGTGACTGTAATGAGCTACTGTCCAGTAATAATACCTGTTATGTTACTGTAATGAGCTACTGTCCAGTAATAATACCTGTTATGTGACTGTAATGAGCTACTGTCCAGTAATAATACCTGTTATGTTTCTGTAATGAGCTACTGTCCAGTAATAATACCTGTTATGTTACTGTAATGAGCTACTGTCTAGTAATAATACCTGTTATGTTTCTGTAATGAGCTACTGTCCAGTAATAATACCTGTTATGTTTCTGTAATGAGCTACTGTCCAGTAATAATACCTGTTATGTTTCTGTAATGAGCTACTGTCCAGTAATAATACCTGTTATGTTACTGTAATGGGCTACTGTCCAGTAATAATACCTGTTATGTTACTGTAATGGGCTACTGTCCAGTAATAATACCTGTTATGTTTCTGTAATGAGCTACTGTCCAGTAATAATACCTGTTATGTTTCTATAATGAGCTACTGTCCAGTAATAATACCTGTTATGTTTCTGTAATGAGCTACTGTCCAGTAATAATACCTGTTATGTTACTGTAATGAGCTACTGTCCAGTAATAATACCTGTTATGTTTCTGTAATGAGCTACTGTCCAGTAATAATACCTGTTATGTTTCTGTAATGAGCTACTGTCCAGTAATAATACCTGTTATGTTTCTGTAATGAGCTACTGTCCAGTAATAATACCTGTTATGTTTCTGTAATGAGCTACTGTCCAGTAATAATACCTGTTATGTTTCTGTAATGAGCTACTGTCCAGTAATAATACCAAGATCACAATGCTTAGTATGAATGGTGCTTCCAATTAAGATGTGAATGGACTATAAGGCCAACATTGACATTTTAGTCATTTAGTAGACGGTCTTATCCCGAATGTCTTAGTGCACTCATCCTAAGATAGCTAGGTGGGACAACCACATATCACAGGCATAGTAAGTAAGTCCCTGAGTAAAGTAGCTATCAGCAGTCACCACCACCAAGGCCTCAGGCCATCTCCTTCCAGACTGCTGGAGGTCTATACTCAGTTACTTATTAAGAATTTCATCACCTTCTCAAAGCTGCGGGAGGGCGACCTAGCTCCTGTATGCGCCCCAGAGAGAGATTTGTCAGAATGTGTCTATCATTATTAACCATCTAATGTTCTACAGTCAACCAATATGCTACGTGTTTTTTGATTTGCTGGGCAGGGTGCATTCTGAGGCACTTCATGGAGTTGAACTCTCTCCTACCTTTCATCAGTGTCATTTACAGTGCCTTGCGAAAGTATTCGGCCCCCTTGAACTTTGCGACCTTTTGCCACATTTCAGGCTTCAAACATACAGATATGAAACTGTATTTTTTGTGAAGAATCAACAAGAAGTGGGACACAATCATGAAGTGGAACGACATTTATTGGATATTTCAAACTTTTTTAACAAATCAAAAACTGAAAAATTGGGTGTGCAAAATTATTCAGCCCCTTTACTTTCAGTGCAGCAAACTCTCTCCAGAAGTTCAGTGAGGATCTCTGAATGATCCAATGTTGACCTAAATGACTAATGATGATAAATACAATCCACCTGTGTGTAATCAAGTCTCCGTATAAATGCACCTGCACTGTGATAGTCTCAGAGGTCCGTTAAAAGTGCAGAGAGCATCATGAAGAACAAGGAACACACCAGGCAGGTCCGAGATACTGTTGTGAAGAAGTTTAAAGCCGGATTTGGATACAAAAAGATTTCCCAAGCTTTAAACATCCCAAGGAGCACTGTGCAAGCGATAATATTGAAATGGAAGGAGTATCAGACCACTGCAAATCTACCAAGACCTGGCCGTCCCTCTAAACTTTCAGCTCATACAAGGAGAAGACTGATCAGAGCTCACACATCCTCAATATTTTACAATACATTTAACAAGTTACTAAATGTGAATAAGAAGTTTCTGGGAATCCTTCTAGTTCAGGTAAATCTGGGTTCTATAATGGTCACATTTCCTCAGTGAAATACATTAAGATCTACAGGAAATGATAAAGGTGGAGGATTCGTTCTTGCCATAACCAAATGTACAGTAACTGAAGCCTGACTGACTGCTATCTGTGAAGGAATGGCAGTTTATGTGTCACGGATCCCCCGGTACTGCTGCTCATTCTGTTCACCAGTTCTGGAGGTCTACTTCACTGGCTTTCTAGGGATTCATTATCATCAACTGTCTTGTCTGACTACACACACCTGGTTCCCATTTCCCCATTTCCCCTATATACGTGCCCTCTGTTCCCTCTGTCTTTGTCGATTATTGTTCCCATGTCCATTGGTGGTGTGAGTACCTATGCGTTGCTGCAGCTGTTATGCTGAATGCTTTATATATATATTGTGTATTACGGGTATTGTCCCGTGTCGTTCAACTAGGGTTACCCTCGCTCTTTTGTTTGGGTACATACCAGTATTTTGTATATGTGTTTGTTTTGGGTGTATTAAAACCCCTTATTGTGTAAATCCTTTATACCAGCGTGACATTATGTCTGATATAATCACTTTCCTGTGGCGACACACATCATTCTGGATGACAACCATGTCTAAATTCAATCTACTTATTATGGACGTGAAGACCCATGGACCAAAAAAAGGACAGAAAGACAAAGTAGTTACTACGGAGTAGTATTGTAGAATTACACATACACGTATCATTTACAGTTTAGAAATGAAAGCACTTCATATATCTAGTTCCCCAATTTGAAGGTGTCGTAAGTATTTGTACAAATTCACTGATATGTTAATTAAAGTAGTCAAAAGTTGTGTTTTTGGTCACTTATTCCTAGCACACAATGACTACATCAAGCTTGTGAAACTACAAACTTGTCGGATGAATTTGCAGTTTGTTTTGGTTGCGTTTTAGATTATGTTGTGCCCAATAGAAATGAATAGTAAATCATGTATTGTCACGTTTATTGTAAATAAGAATAGAATATGTTTCTGAACACTTGCAGTATATGTGGATGCTACCATGATAACGGATAATCAGTGATGAATCGCGAATAATGATGAGTGTGAAAGGCTTAAATATCAACCCCCCCCAAAACGAACCTCCCCTAAACTCCCCTGCTAACCTCCCCTAATCTCCCCTGTTTTTGGTATTGGTGAGAAGTTCATGTTTTGTACACTCCCTGTACCCATAAAGTCTAGTCTGATTGTCATAGTCTATTGTGGTTGTTTGTCTGATTGCCCTTGTTTGTTCAGCCATAGATAATCTCATAGTTGTCTACAGTGATGTAACTATTACCAACTGATTTCTAAGGAGGGCTCATTGTCCTTTGTAGGATCACGGCCATATGTACGAATCAACACCATCTCACAAACCCAAGAATACCACAGCCTTGTCAAAGTGAATGGTTTCCAATCGGACAGAAGGCCTCTTACCATGTAAGGGAACTCATCGCCTCTGAGCACAGCTAACAAGGGGAAATGAGGTGAGGAAGAGGTCAGAGTTTAGCTGTCATCATTGTTACATTTAGCTACACTAGCTGTCATGATCATTGTTGGCCTTTTACACATAAGCCCACTGGAATGTTCATGACTTGATGACAAAGAATCATTTTTCTTAACATTCTGTTCACAGTCCTTGTGTCATATAGCGATAATTCCCTGGAACAGTTTAGTCATATGAAATCCAATAATGGTAATTATAGGGTAATGATGTCTACGGATGGGATTCTAACTACACTATAAGAAATCATTTATAGTAACAATCCATAACATTTCCATAATGTTGAGTTGATATATTTAAAAAATATGCCTTAAAGAGGTTTTATTGTCACATATACTGGACAGGTGCAGTGAAATGTGTTTATGTTTACAGCGCTAGCCATAGAAGTACGACGCCCCTGGAGCAAATTATGGTCAAGTGCCTTGCTCAAGGGCTCATCCACAGATTTTTCCCCTTGTCGGCTCAGGTATTCAAACCTGCGACCTTTTGGTTACTAGTCCAACGCTCTAACCGCTAGTACTAGCTGGTGACATCATTGGCCTTTCATTTGAACCCTGTGACATCTCTGTAACCCTGTTCTTACTTCTAGCCAAATCTCCCATCTACATCTACCTGTCTTGCGGGCTGCTGGTGGCCTTTCTTTAGACAGGTGATGTCAATGCTGCAGGCAGAGAGGTGGCACCATGCACTACCTATGTCTTGGCTGGCAGACAGGGCACTGTCTCCTGGTCATCTCTGTTGAACGTCTCACCAGATCTAGGGGTTCCAGAGTGCCATAAATACCGACCCAATTTCATTCTACTCTAGTTCTATTGATTGATTTTCTATGAAAGCATTTTGCACCATTTAAGATGCCAAACACATATGGGTTTAGATTAGAAGACACTATTTTAAGACAGATACAGCTTACACTATGGGAGCATAAGAATATAATTCTTTGGCTTCCAGTTGAAGCTCGCATCCGCTACAAGACCATGGTGCTTGCCTACGGAGCTGTGAGGGGAACGGCACCTCAGTACCTCCAGGCTCTGATCAGGCCCTACACCCAAACAAGGGCACTGTGTTCATCCACCTCTGGCCTGCTCGCCTCCCTACCACTGAGGAAGTACAGTTCCCGCTCAGCCCAGTCAAAACTGTTCGCTGCTCTGGCCCCCCAATGGTGGAACAAACTCCCTCACGACGCCAGGACAGCGGAGTCAATCACCACCTTCCGGAGACACCTGAAACCCCACCTCTTTAAGGAATACCTAGGATAGGATAAAGTAATCCTTCTCACCCCCTTAAAAGACCTAGATGCACTATTGTAAAGTGGCTGTTCCACTGGATGTCATAAGGTGAAAGCACCAATTTGTAAGTCGCTCTGGATAAGAGCGTCTGCTAAATGACTTAAATGTAATGTAAAATTTCTATCCCTATGCTCAGCACACACTCACTACCATGGTGTATGATAGTTTGATCTGGGCTGGTCCATTGAAGCTGGCAATATGGGGATGTTCCACCTGGATGATTTGCATCCTAATGGCATCCTTATTCACCCTTCCAATAAGTCATACAGGGAAACATCCTAATTATGCTGTTAGTCTTGTAACCTCAACATCAGTTTTGAGACACGACATTTTCATGGTCTTCCTGTACAGTCATTTGTGGCATTGAAAGGTCCACAACATTAGTAGCTAATCTCCATCTAATCTGGATAGGAGGATTCCCCATGGGTTTCTTCCTTCTTCCTGGTTGGTGAACACGTGTCTGGACGGAGACACACACACAGACACACACACACACACACACACACACACACACACACACACACACACACACACACACACACACACACACACACACACACACACACACACACACACACACACACACACACATAGGCAAACACAAATTTAGATAAAAAGGGTTTTACCTTGAACCCAAAAGGGTTCTCCTATGGGGACAGCTGAAGAACCCTTTTGGAACCCTTTTTTCTAAGAGTGTACACAGTAATACCTAGTTCATCCACATATTTATCACATTCCACTGAGGCACTTAGCACTTTACAAGTTAACTAGGTCACTAGACAAAACCCAATCAAATGTATGACAGTGTATGTGCCCTAAATAGAATGTGAATTATAAATGGCTACAATGTAAAAATGTAAATATTATTCTTAACAACATACTGCAGCACTAGATAAATTACAGTAACCAAGCCACTGGCCAGAGCCTATCTGAGTCCTCTGGTTGGCATTCATCATCCACACTACTGGGTGGATACCACCCAAATACCACAGCCTCAGACGCATTGTTTTCACTTTCCACTCAAAGTTTATCTGACATTTTCCAGACGTTTGAGCCTCCTAATTTTAGTCTTTAGAACACTTGGTTGAAAACAATAACCTAGCCTCAAATAACCTCTGTTATCAAGGTTCCATGATGCATCAGGGGCCTCAGGATACAGGTTGTCAACCTCGGTTCTGAAGAGAGGAGGGAAAAGAGGAGGGAAAATGAGGACGAGAGTCCTTTGTTCATCCCTGATGTGTTGAGTAGTGAGGAGGCGTTTGGTTGTGGCACTGGTGCCTTTAGGGTGATGTGATGGAGGTGGTTCGGTGAACCATGCTCTGTTCAAATAACCTTGCCTGAGACTTGACGTTTGTGTTAGCTCCTCAAGCTTTAGCTTCAGGATAAACATCAGCAGGCTAATACAGTATAGCACACAGGTGACCCTGTTGGATCACACACTCCCGCAGCAGGAGTATGGGCCATTGCTAGATGTAGCAAATGTTGACTACGTCTTATCTCTATGGTGATGTCAGACAGAAGGTAGGGGCAGTGCTTCCTTTAGCGAAACCATAATGAGCCTCCCCTGCCTGGTTTAGGTTGGCATGCAGAGAGCAGACACACATGGCCCTGGCACGCAGGGCAAACACTTGCGCTCATTTCCCTGCCCAATCTCCCACTGCCAGGGCAGTGAGTCATCAATGGCTAGGTTTGGATACCGATACCTTTCTGTTTTTTTTATTAGTGTATAGAGCAGTAATTGTTCACAATTGAGATTCTGGTAAGACGGGCTAGTTTTCATGCTACCTGTCCGTTCTTGACAAGATCAGAAACTTTCCATAATTTGTTGGCTGAGTATCTATTTATGTACTTTTTTAAAACGTTTATTTAAGAGGTTAAGAACAAATTCTTATTTTCAATGACGGCCTAGGAACAGTGGGTTAACTGCCTGTTCAGGGGCAGAATGGCAAATTTGTACCTTGTCAGCTCGGGGGTTTGAACTTGCACCCTTCCGGTTACTAGTCCAACGCTCTAACCACTAGGCTACCCTGCCGCCCCATCTTGAGCATCTCCAGAAGACCATAAATGTTTCACCATGTACCCATCTTTCATTCTCAGCATACAAACACAACTGTTGCTTAGTATGTCTGTGAACTCTGATGTAATCACCTTTTTGGCCTTGATAATAAGAAACTAACACTGTGAAATCATTTAGCTTTGTGTTTCAGACAAACATGCAGATTTCGCCCATGAGAGACTACAACGACTGTGTCATAAATAACTGCACAAACACCTACTATACTATATGTCATAAATAAGTGCATAAATACCTACTGTATGTCATAAATACCTACTATATGTCATAAATAAGTGCATAAATACCTACTATATGTCATAAATACCTACTATATGTCATAAATAAGTGCATAAATACCTACTATATATCATAAATACCTACTATATGTCATAAATACCTACTATATGTCATATATACGTACTGTATGTCATAAATACCTACTACATTTACATTTACATTTACATTTACATTTAAGTCATTTAGCAGACGCTCTTATCCAGAGCGACTTACAAATGACCTACTATATGTCATAAATACCTACTATATTTCATAAATAAGTGCATAAATACCTACTATATGTCATAAATACCTACTATATGTCATAAATAAGTGCATAAATACCTACTATATATCATAAATACCTACTATATGTCATAAATACCTACTATATGTCATATATACGTACTGTATGTCATAAATACCTACTACATTTACATTTACATTTACATTTAAGTCATTTAGCAGACGCTCTTATCCAGAGCGACTTACAAATGACCTACTACATGTCATAAATACCTACTATATTTCATAAATAAGTGCATAAATACCTACTATGTCATAAATACCTACTATATGTCATAAATACCTACTATATGTCATAAATAAGTGCATAAATACCTACTATATGTTATAAATACCTACTATATGTCATAAATACCTACTATATGTCATAAATAAGTGCATAAATACCTACTATATGTTATAAATACCTACTATATGTCATAAGTACCTACTTACTATATGTCATAAATACCTACTATATGTCATAAGTACCTACTTACTATATGTCATAAATACCTACTATATGTCATAAGTACCTACTATATGTCATAAATACCTACTTACTATATGTCATAAGTACCTACTTACTATATGTCATAAATACCTACTATATGTCATAAGTACCTACTTACTATATGTCATAAGTACCTACTTACTATATGTCATAAATACCTACTATATGTCATAAATACCTACTATATGTCATACGTACCTACTTACTATATGTCATAAGTACCTACTTACTATATGTCATAAATACCTACTATATGTCATAAATACCTACTATATGTCATAAATAAGTGCATAAATACCTACTATATGTCATAAATACCTACTATATGTCATAAATAAGTGCATAAATACCTACTATATGTCATAAATACCTACTATATGTCATACATACCTACTATATGTCATAAATACCTACTATATGTTATACATACCTACTATATGTCATAAATAAGTGCATAAATACCTACTATATGTCATAAATACCTACTATATGTCATAAATAAGTGCACAAATACCTACTATATGTCATAAATAAGTGCTTAAATACCTACTATATGTCATACATTGTCACGTTCTGACCTTTATTTCCTTTGTTTTGTCATTATTTAGTATGGTCAGGGCGTGAGTTGGGGTGGGCAGTCTATGTTTGTTTTTCTATGATTTGGGTATTTCTATGTTTCGGCCTAGTATGGTTCTCAATCAGAGTCAGGTGTCATTAGTTGTCTCTGATTGAGAATCATACTTAGGTAGCCTGGGTTTCACTGTGTGTTTGTGGGTGATTGTTCCTGTCTCTGTGTTTGCACCAGATAGGACTGTTTTGGGTTTTCACGGTTTTTGTAATCAGTTGTTCATGTGTACATTTACGTATTAAAAGAACCATGGACACTTACCACGCCGCATATTGGTCTTCTGATCCTTTTTGCCTCTCCTCTTCGGAAGAGGAGGAGGAAATCCCTTACATACATACCTACTATATGTCATAAATAAGTGCATACATACCTACTGTATGTCATACATACCTACTGTATGTCATACATACCTACTATATGTCATACATACCTACTATATGTCATAAATACCTACTATATGTCATACATACCTACTATATGTCATACATACCTACTGTATGTCATACATACCTACTGTATGTCATACATACCTACTATATGTCATAAATACCTACTATATGTCATACATACCTACTATATGTCATACATACCTACTATATGTGGAGGTGTGCAATTGTTTTGTTAATCAAAGCTACATTTTAACAGACGGATTAAACATCAAGAGCCTGGTTTAGGACTGTTATATTTTCACCTAATGGCATTGCGTCAATTGTATTTGTGAAGAAATATTTCAGTGCTTTTTCTGTGATGAAATCCCTGTGTAGTACGTGTCCTCCATCCATTACAGGAATCTGCCTGTAATCCTGACCACCGCCCTCACATCTCCAGTCCTCTCTGACATCACAAACATGTCCTCCTTCAGTCTCCCAGTGCCATCTGATTCCCCAGAGAAAGCCTTCCACGTATTATTATTCTTTTTTAATAGGATAAGCACTCCACTCCCTCAAGCGTTTGATTTTGAAGTCATCAGAAGTATAGACAAGGCTCTGTCTCCGGTTTCCATTGTCATGTGGAGATAAAACAGTCAGGAATCACTCTGTCTGCTACTACAACCTCTGTCCTTCGGTGAGGTCATGTGTCTATTGTTAACCACACAGGGAGGGCCTGGGGAGGGGAGGACGTGCTTCTGCAGCGGTTCACTTCAGCAGGTGATTAGTCAGACAATAATAAATACCTTGTAATACCTTGTCTGTGTGGGGAGATAAAATCCCTGTTGAGCGGACGCTCAAGATCATAACTCATGTTCTTATGCAGACCAGGTGCCACCTACCCCCTGACATTTCCTACAAGTACACCAGTTAATACCAATTGCTGTTATGCAATTGTGTATAATGTTAAGCTTCAAAAGTACAATACAGCTATGCTGATTATTGTATGGGATCATTACTGTTGTGGTCGATACCAAAGCATGCTGTTGTGATCTGAATGTGTGATGCTTTTATTGTATTTTAGATTTCATCATCATTACATTAACAGTTTGCCTATGTAGAGCTTTGAGATAACACTAATGAAAAGTTCTATTCAAATTACATGCACTATTATAGAAGGTAATCAAGCTACTCTTTCTTCTGACTGCAGCCAAAGCAACGACGACCGAGTGACGATGAATCACTGAAGATAAGGTTTAAAAATGGAGAGAAAAGAAAAGAGAGCGGTGGACAGACAGTGGCTAAATTGTGTTCTGATATCACTTTAATCTGTCCTGATGAAGGCCATTGTCATGTGTTTGTTCTGAAGGACATCAACAGAGCTGTGAGTCATGATCCAACACTAGTCTTTACTTGACATGGATATGGTGGTTGTGGCTAGTATAGTTCCACTGACATAAATACTTTCCACAATGGGGAGCTTACTGTTCCTCCTTCTACCTTAAGCCAAGGTAAGGCTTATTATCAAGACGCTAGTTTTCCCTTCTCTCTAAATTGAACTTGTCCTTATCCTCTCTGGAATATATATATATATATATATATATATATATATATATATATATATATTTATTTTTTTAGCTTTGTGGTGTGGTGAGTGTGTAATAAGTTCCAAGGATACCTACATGGTGCACATTGAGCATTGTGAGAATAGGTGACCTATCATATACATATCACTTCTGCTTATGCGTGCCAGCTGCATTGTCATACTGTACAAGACTTTTGTGTCATTTTGCTCTAGTTTTCAGCTGAAAAAACAGCATTCTTGGTTGGCGTCTGTAAGAGTGTTTGACAATGTCTTCGTGCCTCGGAGTCCACATGTTGCACATGATGTGTAGGGACAAATATGTACAGGAATGTATGAGTACAGTGCAGTAGGTCTCTAAGTGGGTCTTGGTCTTGCAGTGAGTCTTGCGATGTGGAGATGAATTCTTCAAAAGTGACAGTGTGGAATTCATTGTTTACGTTGCATGGCGTTGTGTGATAAGACCAGTATGCTGGTCCAGCACTTTGACACTCAGTTATGAGAGGGCATTTACAGTGCTTTACGATGATACGCAATGATAGGAAGAAACTAAACAGCATTCTTGTAAGCACACTTGACCCCAAAGCCTGAGGTCAATAGACTACCAGATTTACTGTATATTGTACTAAGTAGGCCAATCGTTAATTAATACAGTAGAAGAGTGCTGCGAGTCTGTGGTTGAGTGGTTACACTCCACGCTCTTTGCAAATGTATCGCAACCTCTGCTTCCTATCTGGCAGCTGAACACAAGAGCCCCTGCAACCTCTATAAAACAATATCTTACCAGGTTACATACTGTAACACAAAGTAACATACACTCTGAATGTCAATCCAAGGTGAAAGTCAACATAAGTCCTTTGGTAACCATTCTTTTACCTGCAGTGCATTCAAAAGTATTTAGACCCCTTCATCCCGTTTCCATTGACATAATTTGGGAAGGCACACACACGTCTATATAAGGTCCCACAACTGACAGTGCATTTCAGAGCAAAAAAAGATGAACGGAGCAAAGTGCAGAGAGATCCTTGATGGAAACCTGCTCCAGAGCACTCATGACCTCAGACTGGGGACAAGGACCTTAAGCACACAGCCAAGACAACGCAGGAGTGGCTTCAGAACAAGTCTCTGAATGTCCCTGAGTGGCCCAGCCAGATCCTGGACTTGAACCCGATCGAACATCTCTGGAGATCTGAAAATAGCTGTGCAGCGACGCTCTCCACCCTGATAGAGCTTGAGAGGATCTGTGGAGAAGAATGGGAGAAACCAAATACTGGTGTGCCAAGCTTGTAGCGTCATACCCAAGAAGACTCGAGGCTGTAATCAATGCCAGCCAAAGGTGCTTCGACAAAGTACTGAGTAAAGGGTCTGAATAGTTACGTAAATGGGATATTTCTAAAAACCTGTTTTCACTTTCATTATGGGGTATTGTGAGTAGATTGATGAGCGGGAAAAAACGATTTAATCAATTTTAGAATAAGCCTGTAACGTAAGAAAATATGGAAAATGTGAAAGGGTCTGAATACTTTCCGATTGCACTGTGTATAGATTGGCCCATGGGCTGAGGACTACAGGAAGTCAGACCGACAGAATGTATTGAATCAGACCAGTTACTGTGCTGCTGGATAATATTATGGGATATGGGCTCTGTTTGCTTTCTGTTGCATAATCACAGCTTGAGAAGTGTCGAAACAGGCTTGGCATTAGAAAAGGAGTCTTTAGAGGAATAAGATAAGGGTTGTGTCTAGTCTCATGCCGCTGTGGGTAGAGACTAACGTAGGAGCTTATTAGCATTGGCCCACAGTGGTACTACAACAGTAGCGATGAGATTTGAGCACATATTATACCGCTCATTGGGAGAGGAACAGGACATGGCATCTGGCACCGCTTAAGACAAGTCCATATTTGGGTAAATGTTATTTCTTACAGGCAGCGTCGGTTTACTTGGGGAGCTGTTAGAAATAATTAACCAAGATCCTTCATCCTTCCCTAAACCATGGCATTCTTTGTTGAGTATTGAGCTGACCAAACTCCATGGGATAGGAGGACATGGCATGACATCTGGCACTGCCTCACAAAAGTCCATATTTGGGTGGCGTTATTTCTTCATGACAGCGTTCTGTGTGGGACGATGAAGTTGGGGTGAGATTGGGCGGGATCAGAAATAAGTATCCAAGTTCCTCCTCTATCCATCCATCCACCTTTGTGACACCTATTTTCCGTCAACTCAACCGTGGCATTTTACATTCTCCACCAAATCATCCCAATTAGACGCAGGAAATAAATGTATGTTCCGGAGAGACATGCCAACAGCTGTAATACAATGTCCTGACCTATTTATATTCTAAGACATTTGGCAGAACTGAGCCAGGCATTACATGTATTGTGTACATTCTATGCACCATGAAATGGCCTGATTATCAGGCGCATTTATAGTAAGTCTGTTTTAAGGCTCGGTGGGTACAATATTTCCTCTGTTTGTTCAATGGTTTCAAATATGAGATGTGGGTGTTGTGTATTAAATCACAATGTTGATTCATGAAATACACATTTTTAGAGGAAATGAGTGCAGGGTATAGCACTACACCCCGTAAAAGGATTCAAGGTCTATATGAAAAAAATACCACAAAAGAGAGGAAGAATCGTTCAATGAGATGATGCAACAGAGAACCAAAAGTCTGACCTGTGGTTGACTGTTTGGTCTTATTAATAGCCTCAACATTAGAATGAGACATTTCCAATCATTGTGATTTCATTTGTAACTATTTCTGGTTGACTGTTGCTGAAGAAAATACTGTGGAGAAGAATCTGACAGAGGGCAGAGAGAGGGCAGAGGGAGGAGAGGTGGAGGGGTGAATGGAGGGAGACACTACCATACAGTACAGTTTTGTGACACAGCTGTCTAGCATAACTCACCCAGCTGTCAGCTTACCTCATCACATCTGGACGAGCTCAGTACGCCCATCTGCATGCAGGATCAGGGTCAGGGTGCACCCAAATAGCCACCCCCACCTGTTTATCAACCAATCACCTAGGATAACCACCTCCACTTCCTATGGAATCCCACCAGTCTATCAACAGCAGCCTAGCTGATTACACAGGGATAAACCTGTCCATCTCGCAAATCCTTATTCCCAAATCCTTCTCCCCCCCTCCTCCACCCCCACCCCCAGGTCAGGAACCCCGGTCAGAAACACCCTAACTGAAGGGAAAGACTGCTATTATTAGATCTCTGGGCGGGAAACAAGAGGGAAACATGGATAGACTGGGCCCTAAAAGAAGGTCACAAATACAATTTCTCTTTGTGTGACTTTTTCCTCCTGTTACTCAACAATCACATTACATTTCACAACAAGTAGTGAAACTCGTCAGCAGAGACTGCACTGTAAAGAGAAAACACCTCCGACTGGGAATGTCTGCAGCCCAAATTCTCACAGCAAACAAGGGTAGTTTGGTGTGTTTACTTTCTAATGCCAGTCTAACAAAAGACACATTAATTGTATCATGGCTGGATTGAATACAAACATTATTGCTTAACAGCTTCTGTTATCAAACCCTGGCATCGATGTAGAATAGAGTAAAACTTGAGTTCCAATTTTACTTCCTATTAGCCAAACAATGTTATTGTCATGCTTTGTGTGTTCTGATAAGCTACCCAGGAAAGGGCAAAAAATAGCCCATATTAAACACGAATGCCTACGGGGGAGGTGTTGCTGTATATGTTCAGAGCCATAGTCCTGTAATGCTTAGAGAGGACCTCATGTCTAATGTTTCAGTAGTGGAAAACGTACCCAATTGTCATACTTGAGTAAAAGTAAAGATAGCTTAATAGAAATTGACTCAAGTAAAATTAAAATCACTCAGTAAAACACTACTTGAGTAAAAGTCTAAAAGTATTTGGTTTGAAATATACTTCCGTATCAAAAGTAAATGTAATTGCTAAAATATAGTTAAGTATCAAAAGTTAAAGTACACTGGGATCCAAATTCACCGTTCAGCAGGACAATAACCTAAAACACAAGGCAGAATCTACACTGGAGTTGTGTACCAAGACAATATTGAGTGTTCCTGAGTGGCCGTGCTACAGTTTTGACTTAAATCTGCTTGAAAATCTATGGAAAGACTTGAAAATGTCTAACGATCAACAACCATCTTCACAGAACTTCTAGAACTCTAAAACAAATAATGTGCAAAAGTCGTGCAATCCAGGTGTGTAAAGCTCTTACAGACTTACCCCCGAAACACTCATAGCTATGATTGCTGCCAAAGGTGATTCTAACATGTATTGACTCAGGGGTGTGAATACTTACAGTGGCAAGAAAAAGTATGTGAACCGTTTGGAAATACCTGGATTTCTGCATAAATTGGTCATTAAATTTGATCTGATCTTCATCTAGGTCACAACAATAGACAAACACAGTTTGCTTAAACTAATAACACACAAACAATGATACATGTTCATATCTTTATTTAACACACCGTGTAAACAGTCACAGTGCAGGGTGGGGAAAGTATGTGAACCCTTGGATGTAATAACTGGTTGACCCTCCTTTGGCAGCAATAACCTCAACCAAACATTTTCATGTTGTTTTGGGACAGCAGTGGCTTCTTCCGTGGTGTCCTCCAATGAACACCATTCTTGTTTAGTGTTTACGTATAGTAGACTCGTCAACAGAGATGTTAGCATGTTCCAGAGATGTCTTTAGCTGACACTCTAGGATTCTTCTTAACCTCGTTGAGCATTCTGCACTGTGCTCTTGCAGTCATCTTTGCAGGACGGCCACTCCTAGGAGAGTAGCAACAGTGCTGAACTTTCTCCAATTAAAAAAATGTGTCTTGCCGTGGACTGATGAACGTCAAGGATTTTAGAGATACTTTTGTAACCCTTTTCAGCTTTAACAATTCTGCATCTGAGGTATTCTGAGATCTCTTTTGTTCAAGGCATGGTTCACATCAGGCAATGCTTCTTGTGAATAGCAAACTCAGATTTTGTGAGTATTATTTATAGGGCAAGGCAGCTCAAACCAACATCTCCAATCTCGTCTCATTGATTGGACTCCAGGTTAGCTGACTCCTAACTCCAATTCTCTTTTGGGGAAATCATTAGCCTAGGGGTTCACGTACTTTTCCCCAACCTACACTGTGAACGTTTAAATTCTGTATTCAATATAGACAAGAAAAATAGAAAAATGTGTGTGTTATTAAAATTTGATGACTAATCTATGCAGAAATATAGGTCATTGCAAAGGGTTCACATACTTTTTCTTGCCACTGTATGTAAATTTGATATTTCTGTTTTTCATTTTCAATAAATATGTTCACTTAGTCATTACGGGGTATTGTGTGTAGATGGGTGAATCAGTTTTGAATTCAAGCTGCAACACAACAAGTTAAGGCGTATGGATACTTTCTGAATGCACTGTAAATGATCAAGTGTGGTGAAAAAAGCTTTAAATGAAATTATAGGCAGAAAGGCAGAAAGACTAATTCAACCTAATATTTTATTGAATCAGATGGCTCGTTTATCACAAAACATTTTGAAGTTGCTAATTATTTTAATGACAATTTCATTGGCAAAGTGGGAAAACTTAGCCATGAAATGCCAACAACAAACTGTGAGCCATCATATTCGTGCATAAAATACCTAATACCGAAAGAAACGCATTGTAATTTTGAAATTTGTACAGTTAGTATGGGAGAGGTGGAAAAATGATTGTTGTTCATTGATAATGAGAGTGGGAGAGGTGGAAATGTATTGTTGTCCATTTATAATGAGAATCCATCTGGTATTGACAAACTAGATGGAAAGCTACTGAGGATAGTAATGGGCAATCCTATTTGCCACATCTTTAATCTGAACCTGAAGAATAATGTTTGTCCACAGACCTGAAGGGAAAGTGATACCACAGCGCTACCCAAGAATGGCAGATCACCCTTTACTGGCTCTAACAGCCGACCAATCAGCTTGCTGCCAGTTCTTAGCAAACTGTGAATAATTTAACAATTTACTTTTAGCATGCTTTGCCTTGATGACAGCGTTGCACACTCTTGGCATTCTCTCAACCAGCTTCACCTGGAATGCTTTTCCAACAGTCTTAACGTTCCCACATATGCAGAGCACTTGTTGGCTGCTTTCCCTTCACTCTGCGGTCCAACTCATCCCAAACCATCTCAAATGGGTTGAACTCGGGTGATTGTGGAGGCCAAGTTATCTGATGCAGCACTTCGTCACTCTCCTTCTTGGTCAAATAACCCTTACATAGCCTGGAGGTGTGTTGGGTCATTGTCCTGATGAAAAACAAATGATAGTCCCACTAAGTGCTTGGGCTCCCACTAAGTTGAGTGTGCTATTTACAGATTGGCTGTGTACAGGTACAGTGATCGGCAAGCTGCTCTGACAGCTGAACGTTAGAGAGGGAGATATAAGAGTCCAGCTTCAGTGATTGGCAGCAGAGAACTGGAAGGAAATGCGGCCAAAGGAAGTGTTGGCTTTGGGGATGACCAGTGAAATATATCTGCTGGAGAGTGTGCTACGGGTGGGTGTTGCTATGGTGACCAGTGAGCTGAGATAAGGCGAGGCTTTACCTACCAAAGACTTATAGATGACCTGGAGCCAGTGGGTTTGGTGATGAATATGTAGTGAGGGCCAGGCAACTAACAAAACTAACAAAATGGATGTCACTGTGATAGACTACATCCAGTTTGCTGAGTAGAGTGTTGGAGGCTATTTTGTAAATGACATCGCCGAAGTCGAGGATCGGTAGGATGGTCAGTTTTACGAGGGTATGTTTGGCAACATGAGTGAAGGAGGCTTTGTTGCAAAATAAGAAGCCAATTCTAGATTTAATTTTGGATTGGAGATGCTTAATGGGAGTCTGGAAGGAGAGTTTACAGTCAAACCAGACACCTAGGTATTTGTCGTTGTCCACATCTTCTAAGTCAGAACCGTCCAGAGTAGTGATGCTAGTCGGGTGGGAGGGTACGGGCAGCAATCGGTTGAAGAGCATGCAATTAGTTTTACTTGCATTTAAAAGCAGTTGGAAGCTACGGAATGAGTGTTGTATGGCGTTGAAGCTCATTTGGAAGTTTGTTAGTACACTGTAAAAAGAAGGGCCAGATGTATACAGAATGGTGTCGTCTGCGTAGAGGTGGATCAGAGAATCACCAGCAGCAAGAGCGACATCATTGATATATATAGAGAAAATTGTCGGTCCTAGAATTGAACCGTGTGGCTCCCCCATAGAGAGTGCCAGAGGTCCGGACAACAGGCCCTCAGATTTGACACACTGAACTCTATCTGAGAAGTAGTTGGTGAACCAGGCGAGGCAATCATTTGAGAAACCAAGGCTAATGAGTCTGCCGATAAGAAGGCGATGACATGACAGAGTCGAAAGCCCTGGCCAGGTCGATGAATACGGCTGCACAATACTGTCTTTTGTAATACTGTAGGCTATGCAGTGTATATGTGTGTTTCTGTAATACTGTAGGCTATGCAGTGTATATGTGTGTTTCTGTAATACTGTAGGCTATGCAGTGTATATGTGTGTTTCTGTAATACTGTAGGCTATGCAGTGTATATGTGTGTTTCTGTAATACTGTAGGCTATGCAGTGTATATGTGTGTTTCTGTAATACTGTAGGCTATGCAGTGTATATGTGTGTTTCTGTAATACTGTAGGCTATGCAGTGTATATGTGTGTTTCTGTAATACTGTAGGCTATGCAGTGTATATGTGTGTTTCTGTAATACTGTAGGCTATGCAGTGTATATGTGTGTTTCTGTAATACTGTAGGCTATGCAGTGTATATGTGTGTTTCTGTAATACTGTAGGCTTGCAGTGTATATGTGTGTTTCAGTAATACTGTAGGCTATGCAGTGTATATGTGTGTTTCTGTAATACTGTAGGCTATGCAGTGTATATGTGTGTTTCTGTAATACTGTAGGCTATGCAGTGTATTTGTGTGTTTCTAATACTGTGTAGGCTATGCAGTGTGTATGTGTGTATATGTGTGTTTCTGTAATACTGTGTAGGCTATGCAGGGTATATGTGTGTTTCTGTAACACTGTGTAGGCTATGCAGGGTATATGTGTGTTTCTGTAATACTGTGGAGGCTATGCAGGGTATATGTGTGTTTCTGTAACACTGTGTAGGCTATGCAGGGTATATGTGTGTTTCTGTAATACTGTGTAGGCTATGCAGGGTATATGTGTGTTTCTGTAATACTGTGTAGGCTATGCAGGGTATATGTGTGTTTCTGTAATACTGTGGAGGCTATGCAGTGTATTTGTGTGTTTCTGTAACACCGTATAGGCTATGCAGTGTATATTGTAAGTCGCTCTGGATAAGAGCGTCTGCTAAATGACTTAAATGTAATGTAAATGTATAGATGGTGGTTATGATATCGTTTAGGACCTTGAGCATGGCTGAGGTGCACCCATGACCAGCTCGGAAACCAGATTGCATAGTGGAGATGGAACGGTGGGATTCGAAATAGTCGGTGATCTGTTTGTTAACTTGGCTTTCGAAGACCTTAGAAACACAGGGCAGGATGAATATGGGTCTATAACAGTTTGGGTCTAGAGTGTCACCCCCTTTGAACAGGGGGATGACTGCGGCAGCTTTCCAATCATTAGGGACCTCAGACTATACGTAAGAGAGGTTAGTAATAGACAGGCTAGTAATAGGGGTTGCAACAATTTCAGCGGGTAATTTTAGAAAGAGAGGATCCAGACTGTCTAGCCCAGCTGATTTGTAGGGATCCAGATTTTGCAGCTCTTTCAGAACATCAGCTGTCTGGATTTGGGTGAAGAATTAGTGGGGGGGCTTGGTCAAGTTGCTGCAGGGGGTGCTGAAATGTTGGCCAGGGTAGGGGTAGCCAGGTGGAAAGCATGGCCAGCTGTAGAAAAATGCTTCTTGAAATTCTCGATTATCGTAGATTTATCGGTGGTGACAGTGTTTCCTATCCTCAGTGCAGTGGGCAGCTAAGAGGAGGTGCTCTTATTTTCCATGGACTTTACAGTGTCCCAAACATTTTGGAATTAGTGGAAGCAAATTTATGTTTGAAAAAGATAGCCTTAGCTTTCCTAACTGACTGAGTATATTGGTTCCTGACTTCCCTGAAAAGTTGCATATCGCAGGGGCTATTCGATGCTAGGCAGTCAGGTCTGGAGAGAACCAAGGGCTATATCTGTTCTTAGTTCTACATATTTTGAATGGGGCATGCTTATTTAAGATGGTGAGGAAAGCACTTTTAAAGAGCAATCAGGCATCCTCTACTGACGGGATGAGGTCAATATCCTTCCAGGATACCCGGGCCAGGTCGACTAGAAAGGCATGCTCGCTGAAGTGTGTTAGGGAGCATTTGACAGTGATGGGGGGGGGGGGGTTTGACTGCGAACCATTACGCACGCAGGCAATGAGGCAGTGATCGCTGCGATTCTGGTTGAATATAGCAGAGGTGAATTTAGAGGGCAAGTTGGTGAGGATGATATCTAAAAGGGTGCCCTTGTTTATGGATTTAGAGTTGTACCTGGTAGGTTCCTTGATAATTTGTGTGAAATTGAAGGCATCTATCTTAGATTGTAGGACAGCCGGGGTGTTAAGCATATCCCAGTTTAGGTCACCTAACTGTACAAACTCTGAAGATAGATGTGGGCAATTCATTCATATATGGTGTCCAGGGCACAGCTGGGGGCTGACGGGAGTCTATAACAAGAGGGAACAGTGAGAGACTTGTTTCTGGAAAGGTGGATTTTTATAAGTAGAAGCTTGTTGTTTGGGCACAGGCCTGGATTGTATGACAGAACTCACTGAAGTAGATTGCAACTCCGCCCCCTTTGGCAGTTCTATCTTGTCGGAAAATGTTATAGTTAGGGATGGAAATTTCAGGATTTTTGGTGGCCTAAACCAGGATTCAGACACGGCTAGGACATCCGGGTTGGCAGAGTGTGCTAAAGCAGTGAATAAAACAAACTTAGGGAGGAGGCTTCTGATGTTAACATGCATGAAACCAAGGCTTTTACGGTTACAGAAGTCAACAAATGAGAGCGCCTGGGGAATGGGAGTGATTCTGGGGGCTGCAGGGCCTGGATTAACCTCTACATCACCAGAAGAACAGAGGAGGAGTAGGATAAGGATACGGCTAAGGCTATAAGATCTGGTCGTCTAGTGCTTTCGGAACAGAGAGTAAAAGGAGTAGATTTCTGGGCACAGAAGTATAGATTCAAGGCATAATGTAAAGACAATGGTATGGTAGGATGTGAGTACAGTGGAGGTAAGCCTAGGCGTTGAGTGACGATGAAAGAGGTTTTGTCTCTAGAGGCATCATTTAAGCCAGTTGTGGTCACCGCATGTGTCGGGGGTGGAACAAAAGGGCTAGTTAAGGCATATTGAGCAGTGCTGGAGGCTCTACAGTGAAATAAGACAATAAGCACTAACCAAAGCAGCAATAGGCAAGGCATATTGACATTAGGGAGAGGCATGTGTAGCTGAGTGATCATATGGTCCAGTGAGTAGCTAAGCGAGCTGGAGACGCGCTGATTCAGACAGCTAGCAGGCCCGGGTTGGCAGGTTCGCAGATGGGCCTCAGGGGGACGTCGCAATGGAAGAGCCTTTTGAAACCCCCACAGGCGGTTACGTCGGCAGACCAGTCGTGATGGATCGGCGCGGCTCCATTCTAACGTCCATTGCTCTTGTTTCTTGCCCCATCAAGTTTCTTCTTCTTATTGGTGTCTTTTAGTAGTAGTTTATTTGCAGTAATTCGACCATCAAGGCCTGATTCACGAGATCTCTTCAGAACAGTTGATGTTGAGATGTGTATGTTACTTGAACTCTGTGAAGCATTTATTGGGCTGCAATCTGAGGTGCAGTTAACTCTAATGAACGTATCCTCTGCAGCAGAGGTAACTCTGGGTCTTCTGTTCTGTGGCGGTCCTCATGAGAGCCAGTTTCATCATAGCGCTTGAATGTTTTTGTGATTGCACTTGGAAGAAACTTTCGAGAACTCAAAGTTCTCGAAATGTTCCATATTGACTGAACTTGATGTCGTAAAGTAATGATGGACTGTTGTGTCTCTTTGCTTATTTGAGCTGTTCTTGCCATAATATGGACTTGGTCTTTTACCAAAGAGGGCTATCATCTGTATACCAACCCTACCTTGATTGGCTCAAATGCACGCCTAACTGGCTCATTAAGAAGGAAATAAATTCCATAAATTAACTTTTAACAAGTAACACCTGTTAATTGAAATGCATTCCAGGTGACTACCTCATGAAGCTGGTTGAGAGAATGCCAAGAGTGTGCAAAGCTGTCGTCAAAGCAAAGGGATGCTACCCTGAAGAATCTCAAATATAAATATATTTTGATTTGTATCAACATTTTTTGGTTACTACATGATTCCATATGTGTTATTTCATAGTTTTGATGTCTTCACTATTATTCTTCAATGTAAAAAATGGTTAAAAAAAATATTGAATGAGTAGGTGTGTCCAACCTTTTGACTGGTACTGTATCTAAAACTAAAAGCATTGTATTTGGTAAAAAAGTATTCCTTAAGTTAAAGACCTCATCTGAATCGAGTAATGAAAAATGTGGTGTTGAGCATGTGGAGGAGACTAAACTTATTGGTGTTACATTAGATTGTTAACTGTCAAGGCACATGATTATATATTGCTGTACAGATGGGGAGAGGTCTGTCTGTGATAAAGATATGTTCTGCTTTTTTAACACCACATTTGACCCAAAAAGTATTGCAGGCTCTAGTTTTATTTGACTATTGCCTGGTTATATGGTCAGGAGCTGTAAAAAAAAGAAATGATCTAGAAAAAGTTGCAGCTGGCCCATGTCTTGCCATTCACTGTAAACAGAGGGATAATGTCAACAAGATGCATGCCAGTCTCTCTTGGCTTAGGTAGAAGAAAAATTGACTGCATCACGTGTTTTTATGTGATGAAAATGTCAAATTGTCTGTATTATCAATAACATACAGTTCTGACATACATACGTGCCCCACAAGAGATGCCACCAGTGGACTCTTTACGGTCCCCAAGTACAAAACAAATTTAAGGCAATGCACAGTATTGCATAGAGCAGGGATCTCCAACAGGTCAATCATCAAAATCAAATCAAATTGATTTATATAGCCCTTCATACATCAGCTGATATCTCAAAGTGCTGTACAGAAACCCAGCCTAAAACCCCAAACAGCAAGCAATGCAGGTGTAGAAGCACGGTGGCTAGGAAAAACTCCATAGAAAGGCCAAAACCTAGGAAGAAACCTAGAGAGGAACCAGGCTATGTGGGGTGGCCAGTCCTCTTCTGGCTGTTCCGGGTGGAGATTGTAACAGAACATGGCCAAGATGTTAAAATGTTCATAAATTACCAGCATGGTCAAATAATAATAATCACAGGCAGAACAGCAGCAGCACGGCCAGGTGGACTGGGGACAGCAAGGAGTCATCATGTCAGTTAGTCATGAGGCATGGTCCTAGGGCTCAGGTCCTCCGAGAGAGAGAAAAAAAGAGAGAGAGAGAGAATTAGAGAGAGCATACTTAAATTCACACAGGACACCGGATATGAGAAGTACTCCAGATATAACAAACTGACCCTTGCCCCCCGACACATAAACTACTGCAGCATAAATACTGGAGGCTGAGACAGGAGGGGTCAGGAGACACTGTGGCTCCATCCGAGGACACCCCCGGACAGGGCCAAACAGGAAGGATATAACCCCACCCACTTTGCCAAAGCACAGCCCCCACACCACTATAGGGATATCTTCAACCACCAACTTACCATCCTGAGACAAGGCCGAGTATAGCCCACAAAGTTCTCCGCCACGGCACCACCCAAGGGGGGGGCGCCAACCCAGACAGGAAGATCCCTCAGCTATGAGTAGTTTGCCAAACAATTCTGAAAGTACATGCAATTTTCACGTGTTCCACCGCAAACTGTCATAATCAAATCTCACAAGTATCTGACACAGCAGGCTCCCAGCTACTACAGTTGAAGTTGGAAGTTTACATACACTTAGGTTGGAGTCATTAAATCCCGTTTTTCAACCATACCACAAATTTCTTGTTAACAAACTATAGTTTTGGTTGGTCAGTTAGGACATCTACATTGTGCATAATACAAGTAATTTCTCTAATTGTTTACAGACAGATTATTTCACTTATAATTCACTGTATCACAATTCCAGTAGGTCAGAAGTTTACATACACTAAGTTGACTGTGCCTTTAAACAGCTTGGGAAATTCCAGAAAATGGTATCATGGCTTTAGAAGCTTCTCATAGGCTAATTGACTTATTTTGAGTCAATTGGAGGTGTTCCTGTTGATGTATTTCAAGACCTACCTTCAAACGCAGTGCCTCTTTGCTTGACATCATGGGAAAATCAAAAGACCTCAGAAAAGAAAATGTTGATCCTCTACAAATCTGGTTCATCCTTGGGAGCAATTTCCAAAAGCCTGAAGGTACCACGTTCATCTGTACAAACAGTAGTACATAAGTATAAACACCATCTGACCTCGCATCCATCATACTGCTCAGGAAGGAGACACGTTCTGTCTCCTAGAGATGAACGTACTTTGGTGTGAAAAGTAGAAATCAATCCCAGAACAACAGCAAAGAACCTTCTGAAGATGCTGGAGGAAACAGGTACAAAAGTATCTATATCCACAGTAACACGAGTCCTATATCAACATAACCTGAAAGGCCGCTCAGCAAGGAAGAAGCCACTGCTCCAAAACCGCCATAAAAAAGCCAGACTACAGTTTGCAACTGCACATGGGGACAAAGATTGTACTTTTTGGAGAAAAGTCCTGTGGTCTGATGAAACAAAAATAGTACTGTTTGGCCGTAATGACTATCATTATGTTAGGAGGAAAAAGGGGGAGGCTTGCAAGTCGAAGAACACCATCCCAACCGTGAAGCAAGGGGGTGGCATCATCATGTTGTGGTGGTGCTTTGCTGGTGCACTTCACAAAATAGATGGCATCATGAGGAAGGAAAATTATGTGGATATATTGAAGCATACTTCCAAAATTGTGGCAAAATGGCTTAAGGAGAACAAAGTCAAGGTATTCAAATCAAATCAAATCAAATTTTATTTGTCACATACACATGGTTAGCAGATGTTAATGCGAGTGTAGCGAAATGCTTGTGCTTCTAGTTCCGACAATGCAGTGATAACCAACAAGTAATCTAACTAACAATTCCAAAACTACTGTCTTATACACAGTGTAAGGGGATAAAGAATATGTACATAAGGATATATGAATGAGTGATGGTACAGAGCAGCATACAGTAGATGGTATCGAGTACAGTATATACATATGAGATGAGAATGTAGACAAAGTAAACAAAGTGGCATAGTTAAAGTGGCTAGTGATACATGTATTACATAAGGATGCAGTCGATGATGTAGAGTACAGTATATACGTATGCATATGAGATGAATAATGTAGGGTAAGTAACATTATATAAGGTAGCATTGTTTAAAGTGGCTAGTGATATATTTACAACATTTCCCATCAATTCCCATTATTAAAGTGGCTGGAGTTGGGTCAGTGTCAATGACAGTGTGTTGGCAGCAGCCACTCAATGTTAGTGGTGGCTGTTTAACAGTCTGATGGCCTTGAGATAGAAGCTGTTTTTCAGTCTCTCGGACCCAGCTTTGATGCACCTGTACTGACCTCGCCTTCTGGATGATAGCGGGGTGAACAGGCAGTGGTTCGGGTGGTTGATGTCCTTGATGATCTTTATGGCCTTCCTGTAACATCGGGTGGTGTAGGTGTCCTGGAGGGCAGGTAGTTTGCCCCCCGGTGATGCGTTGTGCAGACCTCACTACCCTCTGGAGAGCCTTACAGTTGAGGGCGGAGCAGTTGCCGTACCAGGCGGTGATACAGCCCGCCAGGATGCTCTCGATTGTGCATCTGTAGAAGTTTGTGAGTGCTTTTGGTGACAAGCCGAATTTCTTCAGCCTCCTGAGGTTGAAGAGGCGCTGCTGCGCCTTCTTCACGACGCTGTCAGTGTGAGTGGACCAATTCAGTTTGTCTGTGATGTGTATGCCGAGGAACTTAAAACTTGCTACCCTCTCTACTACTGTTCCATCGATGTGGATAGGGGGGTGTTCCCTCTGCTGTTTCCTGAAGTCCACAATCATGTCCTTAGTTTTGTTGACGTTGAGTGTGAGGTTATTTTCCTGACACCACACTCCGAGGGCCCTCACCTCCTCCCTGTAGGCCGTCTCGTCGTTGTTGGTAATCAAGCCTACCACTGTTGTGTTGTCCGCAAACTTGATGATTGAGTTGGAGGTGTGCGTGGCCACGCAGTCGTGGGTGAACAGGGAGTACAGGAGAGGGCTCAGAACGCACCCTTGTGGGGCCCCCGTGTTGAGGATCAGCGGGGAGGAGATGTTGTTGCCTACCCTCACCACCTGGGGGCGGCCCCTCAGGAAGTCCAGTACCCAGTTGCACAGGGCGGGGTCGAGACCCAGGGTCTCGAGCTTGATGACGAGCTTGGAGGGTACTATGGTGTTGAATGCCGAGCTGTAGTCGATGAACAGCATTCTCACATAGGTATTCCTCTTGTCCAGGTGGGTTAGGGCAGTGTGCAGTGTGGTTGAGATTGCATCGTCTGTGGACCTATTTGGGCGGTAAGCAAATTGGAGTGGGTCTAGGGTGTCAGGTAGGGTGGAGGTGATATGGTCCTTGACTAGTCTCTCAAAGCACTTCATGATGACGGAAGTGAGTGCTACGGGGCGGTAGTCGTTTAGCTCAGTTACCTTAGCTTTCTTGGGAACAGGAACAATGGTGGCCCTCTTGAAGCATGTGGGAACAGCAGACTGGTATAGGGATTGATTGAATATGTCCGTAAACACACCGGCCAGCTGGTCTGCGCATGCTCTGAGGGCGCCGCTGGGGATGCCGTCTGGGCCTGCAGCCTTGCGAGGGTTAACACGTTTAAATGTCTTACTCACCTCGGCTGCAGTGAAGGAGAGACCGCATGTTTTCGTTGCAGGCCGTGTCAGTGGCACTGTATTGTCCTCAAAGCGGGCAAAAAGTTATTTAGTCTGCCTGGGAGCAAGACATCCTGGTCCGTGACTGGGCTGGGTTTCTTCTTGTAGTCCGTGATTGACTGTAGACCCTGCCACATGCCTCTTGTGTCTGAGCCGTTGAATTGAGATTCTACTTTGTCTCTGTACTGACGCTTAGCTTGTTTAATAGCCTTGCGGAGGAATAGCTGCACTGTTTGTATTCGGTCATGTTGCCAGACACCTTGCCCTGATTAAAAGCAGTGGTTCGCGCTTTCAGTTTCACGCGAATGCTGCCATCAATCCACGGTTTCTGGTTAGGGAATGTTTTTATCGTTGCTATGGGAACGACATCTTCAACGCACGTTCTAATGAACTCGCACACCGAATCAGCGTATTCGTCAATATTTTTATCTGACGCAATACGAAACATGTCCCAGTCCACGTGATGGAAGCAGTCTTGGAGTGTGGAGTCAGCTTGGTCTGACCAGCGTTGGACAGACCTCAGCGTGGGAGCCTCTTGTTTAAGTTTCTGCCTGTAGGCAGGGATCAACAAAATGGAGTCGTGGTCAGCTTTTCCGAAAGGGGGGCGGGGCAGGGCCTTATATGCGTCGCGGAAGTTAGAGTAACAATGATCCAAGGTTTTACCACCCCTGGAGTTGCCATCACAAAGCCCTGACATCAATCCTATAGAAAATTTGTGGGCAGAACTCAAAAAGCGTGTGCGAGCAAGGAGGTCTACAAACCTGACTCATTTACACCAGCTCTGTCAGGAGGAATGGGCCACAATTCACCCAACCTATTGTGGGAAGCTTGTGGAAGGCTACCTGAAATGTTTGACCCAAGTTAAACAATTTAAAGACAATGCAACCAAATATTAATTGAGTGTATGTAAACTTCTGACCCACTTGGAATGTGATGATAGAAATAAAATCTGAAATAAATCATTCTCTCTACTATTATTCTGACATTTCACATTCTTAACATAAAGTGGTGATCCTAACTGACCTAAAATGGAATTTCTACTAGGATTAAATGTCAGGAATTGTGAAAAACTGAGTTTAAATATATTTGGCTATGGTGTATGTAAGCTTCCGACTTCAACTGTGTCTAATCAACGCAACATTGACATAGTCACTATTTTCTTAAAAAGCCAGCCAATTCATTTCCAGTAATATTGCCCCTGTCTGTCTGTGAAGTGCACATTTTTCTATCCGTCCATGTGTAGCCTGTTGATGTGATAACTGTCTTGTGGGTTGACAGAAATACTTTCCCCAAAACTTTCTCAGTTAAATGTTAACCGCAAAGTGGGCTTAACTGGCAGAAGTACAGTATATCATGAGTAAGTATATCATTTGTATATATTATTTGTTAATTGCTAACTTTGCCATGAAATGAGCAGCAGCAGTATAGAACCATCTCTAGACAGGCACAGTAAAACAGCACATTCCTCACTCTCTCCATGTGCAATTAAAGTGCCAGATGCCCAATGAAAGGAGAATTAAACCCCCCCAAAATATTTTTCAAAAGCAAGATCTTTACTTTTTTATTTTACAGGGCCCGCTTTAAGTTGTTTACTAACCATTATCTTACCAGGTATATTGACAGAACTTTCTCTCGTACACTAAGGTCCCGGGAAAGAGTTGCAGGGGAGAGAAGAAGAGAAGGCCGTGCCAATTTGAAAGCTACACCAACATTTTTTTTTTTTAAAGTAGCTCTGATGCTAGATAAGTTTGGAGACCACTGGTATAGATCCATAGATACAAGGAGCGCACTTCCATCTCAAATGACCCAGGCAAAGAGCAAAATCAGCTTTAAAAAAACAAATTAAACAACCCCTCACGGCTCAGGGTTTCTCAAACTGTTTGACCCCTTTTGTGACAGAAAATTCATCAGGGGCCGCCTCATAACTCGAGTGATAAAAAAAATTGTATACAAGGAGTTTTACTATGACTTCAGCAGTGCATGGTCGAATAAACCAAGTCTCGGGCTCTGGGAAGGAACATTTTAAAAGACCATTTCTTGGCATCAGAGAGAAGATTTTGCCATTCTCAAGCTATTTTCCTGCAATTCCACACGCCTCTGATTGGTTAAAAAAGGGTTGGGCCTGGAGAAATGTAACCACTCTCAAATTCATAGCCAGAGCTAGGACTGACAATCCATGATATCAAATTATAGTTTTAACAATGTTTTGAGGCTATACAGTGTTTGTTTACATTTACATTGGATACAAACATTGGAGTAAAACAAGCTTTTATTTTGCTTTTATTTTGGGTTCTGATGGGGTACAACAGTTGAACTAAGTACATGAGGCCTTTGTAAGTTATATTCTTCAAGAATCAATGGGTATATCAGGGTATTCCATACCAAAAATGAATGTAGCAAATAAGGCTTGAAGCTTTAAACTAACAGAGCCTTTATGTAAAAAAAAAATGGGGGGGAATCAAATAAATATTTTAAATTGAAAAATGTAGCACTGTGGAGCACTATGGATACCAATATTCATAGCCTCCCAGGCCAATGTATTTAAATAGGGAACAATTTTGTTTTCAGCAGTTTTATTTCCATGATTGATGTTGTAAAAAATGTAATTTAGGAAATCTGTTCCCATGTATTCCCATCCATAATAGAGAGACACTTTGTATACAAATGTAAGAAAGGTTTGAATTGATTATGTTTTGCCTTCTTGCTGTCAATTTGCAGTCTGCAAATGATTTGTAATTATATTCCGGATTATCCTGGATGTACAGCATGTTTCCATTTATAGATTAATTGCTTGTAATTAGGGGTTGGAACTGAAATTATTTTCCAATCATTCTGTTCCGAACAGAACCCCTTGTTTTTTAAATTCCGTTTCAGTCTTCAGACCAACATTATAAAGTAACAGATTGTATAGTTCCTTTTCATTCATTTAAAAAAAAAAAAGTTTGAAATCAACATCGTTTTTAGATTTAGCACATTATTTTACCTCAACAATTAGAACATGTTTAATTGGTCAGTTAGGCTATTCCTAGCATCATAATTTCACTGAATTACAAAATGATATACTAGATTTGATATACAATTTTTGGAACATAATATAACATTATTAACCAGTTCTCAAGATTTGAAAAAACGGTTCTGTTCCGGAACACTATAGATCGCTTTTGTTCCCGGTTCTGTTTCCTTTCCTCAAAAATGGTTGTTCTATGTCCAGCTTTCGGTTCTGTTCCCTGATTGGTTGTAATTATCATGTTGACTGTACAATCTACACACACACAATGCATAGCCCGGGTAGCCATTTGATTAGCTGCTCAGGAGTCTTATGACTTGGGGGTAAAAGCTTTTGAGAAGCCTTTTGGTCCTAGACTAGCCATGCGGTAGCAGAGAGAACAGTCTATGACTGGGGTGGCTGGAGTCTGATATAAAGGTCCTGGATGGCAGGCACTTAGTCCCAGTGATGTACTGGGCCGCACACATTAGCCTCTGTAGTGCCTTGCGGTCAGAGGCTGAGCAGTTGCTGTACAAGGCAGTGATGCAACCAGTTAGGATGCTCTCCATGTTGCAGCTATAGAATGTTTTAAGGGTCTGAGGACCCATGCCAAATCTTTTTAATTTCCTGAGGGGGAATAGGCTTTGTTGTGTGTCACTAGTTCAAGCCTAGGGGATTGGGGCAGAGGAGGAAGCAAATATGTTAGCAGCACATTGTCGTCTGTCACACACATGCACACGTACGCCACTTCTTTCGTTGGAGAGTAAGACATATCAGATTGTACACCAGTATTTTTTTTGCTGTATAATAAATACATTTGTTGCTGTATAATAAATAGCCAAGCCTTTTTGTGAAATAGCACAAAGGTCTTTATGCTCTCTTTATACTCTCCATGTTTACGTCCCAAACGGCACCCTAGTCCCTATATAGTACACTACTCCTGAGCAGGGCTTTCTTTCTTTATTTTACCTCCCTCCCTCCCTCCCTCCTGGCAGCACAAGCAAGGTGTGGCCTTACCTTTACCCTGCAATTTGACATAATGACCAGCAGAGATCAGCATACTCACATTTTTGACATAGTCCTGCAGCTGCACAGCGAGCATTAGTGTAACTTCAACAATGCAATCATACCACAATAAGATTAACATAGCACGATCGGTTAATTGCACACAAGGTTCAACCGAAATTTGCCTTCCGCTTTTAACCAGCCCACTCCGAAATACACGTTCAGTACCAGTCAAAAGTTTAGACACACCCACTTATTCAAGAGTTTTTCTTAATTGTACTATTTTCTACATTGTAGAATAACAGTGAAGACATCAACACTATGAAATAACACACCTGGAATCATGTTTAACACTTTTTGTGTAACTACATGATTCCATATGTGTTATTTCACGTAATTGCAAAGGTGGAGCGCTTCATCTTGCACCTTCAGTGCGCCTGTGCGAAGTAATCTCCGCACACCTTCGACAGCGATTTCTGAGCACTGTTTTCAAATTGTTAGCTGGCTAGCTATGCAAGCTAATATTTATCTAAGCAGTGTAGCTATGTACAATTGAAAATGTATATAATATACTAACCTGATGATAATAGTTGTTGCCTAGCTTTTGGTACTTTTGGTAGCTAAATTAGCTGGTTAGTTTAGCTAATTCCGTCTGGCTTCAGTTGTGTTGATTGAACGACGTAGCCAGCTAACAAGGGATTTAAAGTCGAGCGAAGCAGGAAGCAGCTTTCAAAGGTAAGTGCAGCTAATGTTCGCTATTATATCTTATTTCTCAAGATACACAACTGTCTCGGTGAGAATGTACATGTATTGTCTTCATTGTTAGTTCATTAAAGTTGTTAACTGGTTAGCTAATATATAACTATACTAGTGATGAATTAGCCAGAACTCTGAAAGCTAGCCACCTGTTGCTACCTAGAGCAAGCTAACGTTAGCAAATGTGCTTGTAAACTCTAGTACTGTGCTATAACTAGTCTATCACATCACTTGTTTGGTATCAATAAACTATCTAATTTTGTCATTAACTTTATAGTTACGAGTAAATCTATTCCGTCTCACTAAATGTTCATATTTTAGTTAACCAGCTAGTTAGCTGATAAGCTAGTGCAACTAGATAGTTATCCAGGCAGGTCAGGTGCAGTGCAGTGCACCCCCATATTCCATAAGACGTTTGGCTATTCTTTTGTGCCACTATAACGTTACATGACATAGTATTTAGTCGGCAAAATGTTGGTTAAATTGATGGTACGTTATTTAGTTGGCACATTAGTTATTTCTGTTTGGTGATAGACAGTCAGTGCCCTGCTGGTTTGGCCCCCTGCAATGCCAAGTGTCAGAACAACAATATTGTGGACAGAATTCAAGGTAATTGAAGTAGACTTTGAGTTTAACCACAATTTCAGACTACGTTTCCATCTGTATGCCATCGAATAGGCCTAAAAGCAGTTCAGCAGACACACGCAAAAGTACCAACAAGGCGTTTTTAAATAGGCTAGATCTATTTTGTCTAGTAAAGCCATCAGTTGGATTGTTTTCAGGACATTGTGTCAACAAAAAAAACCTGTAGATAGACCCATACAGTAACCTTGCTTCGTCCAGTAACAAGCCATTGTTTACAGATTGCTCGTTGCGGACGACTCCGTAGCTTAGCATCCTTGATCAACCTATACTATTGTCCCACTTATCAAATGAAATTGTATTGGTCACATACACATGGTCAAGTGTAATGGGATGAATACGAATAGGTAAATATATGGATGGCGATGGCTGATGCAGGCAAGATGCATTAGATGGTATAGAATACAGTATTTACACATGAGTAATGTAGAATATGTAGACGTTATTAAAGTGGTGCTATTTAAAGTGCATAGTGATACATTTGTTAAATACATTTATTAAATGTATTAAAGTGGCCAGAGATTTGAGTCTATGTTGACAGCAGCCACTCTGTGTTAGTGGTGGCTGTTTAACAGTTTGATGGCCTTGAGATAGAAGCTGTTTTTCAGTCTCTCGGTCCCAGCTTTGATGCACATGTACTGACATTGTCTTCTGGATGATAGCGGGGTGAACAGGCAGTGGCCCGGGTGGTTGTTGTCCTTGATGATATTTTTGGCTTTCCTGTGACGTTGGGTGCTGTAGGTGTCCTGGAGGGCAGGTAGTTTGCCCCCGGTGATGCGTTATGCAGACCGCACTACCCTCTGGAGAGCCTTGCGGTTGTGGGCGGAGCAGTTGCTGTACCAGGTGGTGATAAAGCCCGACAGGATGCTCTCGACTGTGCATCTGCAAAAGTTTGAGTGTTTTAGGTGACAATCCAAATTTCTTCAGCCTCCTGAGGTTGAAGAGGCGCTGTTGTGCCTTCTTCACCACGCTGTCTGTGTGTGGACCATTTCAGTTTGTCTGTGATGTGTACATCCAGGAACTTTAAACTTTCCACCTTCTCCACTGCTGTCCTGTCGATGTGGATAGTGGGGTGCTCCCTCTGCTGTTTCCTGAAATTTCGTTTTGTTGACGTTGAGTGAGAGGTTATTTTCCTGACTCCACACTCCCAAGGGCCCTCACCTTCTCCCTGCAGGCCATCTCATCGTTGTTGGTAATCAAGCCTACCACTGTAGTGTTGTCTGCAAACTTGATGATTGAGTTGGAGGCGTGCATGGCCACGCAGTCTTGGGTGAACGGGGAGTACAGGAGAGGGCTGAGAACACACCCTTGTGGGCTCCTAGTGTTGAGGATCAGTGGGGTGGAGATGTCTTTTCCTACCCTCACCAGCTGGGGGAGGCCCGTCAAAGTCCAGGACCCAGTTGCACAGGGCGGGGTCGAGACCCGCTGTCTCGAGCTTAATGACGAGTTTGGAGGGTACTATGCTATTACATGCTGAGCTGTAGTCAATGAACAGCATTCTTACGTCGGTATACCTCTTGACCAGATGGGATAAGGCAGTGTGATGGTGATTGTGTCATCTGGACTTTTTGTGGGGGATGTAAGCAAATTGGAATGGGTCTTGGGTATCAGGTAGGGTGGAGGTGATATGATCCTTGACTTGTCTCTCAAAGCACTTCATGATGACAGAAGTGAGTGCTACGGGGCCATAGTCATTTAGTTCAGTTACCTTAGCTTTCTTGGGAACAGGAACAATGGTGGCTATCTTGAAGCATGTGGGCCCAGCAGACTGGGATAAGGATTGATTGAATATGTCTGTAAACGCCAGCCAGCTGGTCTGCGACTGCTCTGAGGATGCGGCTAGGGATGCCCTCTGGCCCAGCAGCCTTGCGAGGGTTAACATGTTTAAATGTTTTACTCGCGTTGGCCATGGTGAAGGAGAGCCCACAGGCTTTGGTAGCGGGCCATGTCAGTAGCACTGTGTTGTCCTCTAAGCAAGCAAGGAAGTTGTTTAATTTGTCCTGGAGCAAGATGTCGATGTCCGCGACGGGGCTGGTTTTCTTTTTGTAATCTGTGATTGACTGTAGATCCTGCCACATACTTCTTGTGTTTGAGCTGTTGAATTGCAGCTCTACTTTGCCTCTATACTGACGCTTAGCTTGTTTGATTGCGGAGGGAATGGCTACACTGTTTGTATTCGGTCATGTTTCCAGTCGTCTTGCCATGATTAAACGTGGTGGTTCATGCTTTCAGTTTTGCGCAAATGCTGCCATCTCACCGCGGTTTCTGGTTAGAGACGGTTTTTAATGATCACAGTGGGTACAACATCACCGATGCACTTGCTAATAAACTCGCTCACCTGGTCAGCGTATATGTCAATGTTGTTGTCTGTGGCTACTCGGAACATATCCCAGTCCACGTGATCAAAGCAATCTTGAAATGGGGAATCCGATTGGTCAGAACACCGTTGGCTAGACCACGGACGTTTCCTGTTTTAGTTTCTGTATACGGGCTGGGAGCAACTAAATAGAGTCATGGTCAGATTTGCTGAAAGGAGGGTGGGGGAGGGCTTTGTATGCATCGCAGAAGTCAGAGTAGGAATGGTCCAGAATCCTACCAGCTCGTGTCACGCATTCGATATTCTGATAGAATTTAGATTAGCTTCGTTAAAATCCCCAGCTACAATACATCAATAAATGCAGCATCAGGATATATTAACACCCCGGCAGTCCTACAATGTAAGCTAGATGCCCTCAATCTCACTCAAATCATCAAGGAACCCACCAGGTACAACCCTAACTCTGTAAACAAGGGCACCCTCATAGACGTCATCCTGACCAACTGGCCCTCCAAATACACCTCCGCTGTCTTCAACCAGGATCTCAGCGATCACTGCCTCATTGCCTGTATCCGCCACGGAGCCGCAGTCAAACGACCACCCCTCATCACTGTCAAACGCTCCCTAAAACACTTCTGTGAGCAGGCCTTTCTAATCGACCTGGCCCGGGTATCCTGGAAGGACATTGACCTCATCCCGTCAGTTGAGGATGCCTGGTCATTCTTTAAAAGTAACTTCCTCACCATTTTAGATAAGCATGCTCCGTTCAAAAAATGCAGAACCAAGAACAGATACAGCCCTTGGTTCACTCCAGACCTGACTGCCCTCGACCAGCACAAAAACATCCTGTGGCGGACTGCAATAGCATCGAATAGCCCCGTGATATGCAACTGTTCAGGGAAGTCAGGAACCAATACACGCAGTCAGTCAGGAAAGCTAAGGCCAGCTTCTTCAGGCAGAAGTTTGCATCCTGTAGCTCCAACTCCAAAAAGTTCTGGGACACTGTGAAGTCCATGGAGAACAAGAGCACCTCCTCCCAGCTGCCCACTGCACTGAGGCTAGGTAACACGGTCTCCACCGATAAATCCACGATTATCGAAAGCTTCAATAAGCACTTCTCAACGGCTGGCCATGCCTTCCGCCTGGCTACTCCAACCTCGGCCAACAGCTCCGCCCCCCGCAGCTCCTCGCCCAAGCCTCTCCAGGTTCTCCTTTACCCAAATCCAGATAGCAGATGTTCTGAAAGAGCTGCAAAACCTAGACCCGTACAAATCAGCTGGGCTTGACAATCTGGACCCTCTATTTCTGAAACTATCTGCCGCCATTGTCGCAACCCCTATTACCAGCCTGTTCAACCTCTCTTTCATATCGTCTGAGATCCCCAAGGATTGGAAAGCTGCCGCAGTCATCCCCCTCTTCAAAGGGGGAGACACCCTGGACCCAAACTGCTATAGACCTATATCCATCCTGCCCTGCCTATCTAAGGTCTTCGAAAGCCAAGTCAACAAACAGGTCACTGACCATCTCGAATCCCACCGTACCTTCTCCGCTGTGCAATCTGGTTTCCGAGCCGGTCACGGGTGCACCTCAGCCACGCTCAAGGTACTAAACGATATCATTACCGCCATCGATAAAAGACAGTACTGTGCAGCCGTCTTCATCGACCTCGCCAAGGCTTTCGACTCTGTCAATCACCATATTCTTATCGGCAGACTCAATAGCCTCTGTTTCTCGGATGACTGCCTTGCCTGGTTCACCAATTACTTTGCAGACAGAGTTCAGTGTGTCAAATCGGAGGGCATGCTGTCCGGTCCTCTGGCAGTCTCTATGGGGGTGCCACAGGGTTCAATTCTCGGGCCGACTCTTTTCTCTGTATATATCAATGATGTTGCTCTTGCTGCGGGCGATTCCCTGATCCACCTCTACGCAGACGACACCATTCTATATACTTTCGGCCCGTCATTGGACACTGTGCTATCTAACCTCCAAACGAGCTTCAATGCCATACAGCACTCCTTCCGTGGCCTCCAACTGCTCTTAAACGCGAGTAAAACCAAATGCATGCTTTTCAACCGATCGCTGCCTGCACCCGCATGCCCGACTAGCATCACCACCCTGGATGGTTCCGACCTTGAATATGTGGACATCTATAAGTACCTAGGTGTCTGGCTAGACTGCAAACTCTCCTTCCAGACTCACATCAAACATCTCCAATCGAAAATCAAATCAAGAGTCGGCTTTCTATTCCGCAACAAAGCCTCCTTCACTCACGCCGCCAAGCTTACCCTAGTAAAACTGACTATCCTACCGATCCTCGATTTCGGCGATGTCATCTACAAAATGGCTTCCAACACTCTACTCAGCAAACTGGATGCAGTCTATCATAGTGCCATCCGTTTTGTCACCAAAGCACCTTATACCACCCACCACTGCGACTTGTATGCTCTAGTCGGCTGGCCCTCGCTACATATTCGTCGCCAGACCCACTGGCTCCAGGTCATCTACAAGTCCATGCTAGGTAAAGCTCCGCCTTATCTTAGTTCACTGGTCACGATGGCAACACCCATCCGTAGCACACGCTCCAGCAGGTGTATCTCACTGATCATCCCTAAAGCCAACACCTCATTTGGCCGCCTTTCGTTCCAGTACTCTGCTGCCTGTGACTGGAACGAACTGCAAAAATCGCTGAAGTTGGAGACTTTTATCTCCCTCACCAACTTCAAACATCAGCTATCCGAGCAGCTAACCGATCGCTGCAGCTGTACATAGTCTATTGGTAAATAGCCCACCCATTTTCACCTACCTCATCCCCATACTGTTTTTATTTACTTTTCTGCTCTTTTGCACACCAATATCTCTACCTGTACATGACCATCTGATCATTTATCACCCCAGTGTTAATCTGCAAAATTGTATTATTTGCCTACCTCCTCATGCCTTTTGCACACATTGTATATAGACTGCCCATTTTTTTTCCTACTGTGTTATTGACTTGTTAATTGTTTATTCCATGTGTAACTCTGTGTTGTCTGTTCACACTGCTATGCTTTATCTTGGCCAGGTCGCAGTTGCAAATGAGAACTTGTTCTCAACTAGCCTACCTGGTTAAATAAAGGTGAAATAAAAAAAAAAAAAAAATGGTTTACATAGAGTCCAGTCAAGTTCTTTTAGGGCCGTCGTAGAAATATTGGATATGCCTCTGTTGACGGGAAACCGTTATTTTGGTGAAACAGAATAGGCTAGGTTGATCATGGATTCCAGGCTACGGAACCTTCCGCTACAAGATATGTAACAATGGCTCGTTGCGGAACGAAGCATACAGTAGCCCATGAATATAGGCTCTTTTTCATAAGCCCCATCTGGATGAACTACAATTTAGTTTCACTGTTTTATAAGTACTTGGAACTTGAGCAATGTCTCATTCAGCAGCATTAATATTAGTCTCAAGTTTAATAAGCCTATGCCTAGTTCAGTTTCATCTCTCTGGTTTCATTATGCTTGTGATTTGAAACAATAAGTGTGTAACAATGTAAATCATGTCACTGGGCGTTTAGTTTCCAAAAAATAGAGAGAGAGGAGCAAATACTTCCCAGGCATTCCATTGCATTCATTTTCTGCGTGTTCCAACAAGTGTCCACTGCCTTCAGTGCTGACTGGAGGTTGGAAAAAGCTCTGTAGCACAGGATACCTCAAGGTTTGTCTGACTTGTCAGGTTCTTCTAGAGAGAAGATGAAAGAAAGGGATTGTTTTACTACAGTTCTATCATATTGTGGGTCGTTTTAAAGGTAAGGCTCTGTTTCTATAGGCTGCTTTAACACTGCCCTGCAAAAGGTGATGGAAGTCTAGTCTGGGTTCAAGTCCATGGTTTTAGGGAAGAGATTGGAATGTAATTTTTCGGGACAGAACATTAGAGTTCTTCGCCCCCCCCCCCCCCCCCCCCACCCAGCAATATGCTTTACTCTGCTCTAGGAACAAGCCGTTAATAAGATGTCAGGGAGTACAGAACAGGCTGCAATGGTTGTCGCTCTCTACAATTTTTCTGAAAGCTATCACACAATTAAAGTGGAGAGCAGCTGATTTAGCACCAGAAGGCATTTTATGTAGGCATTTTTAGCCTTATGCAGTTATTGCCCTCCTACAGTTCATGCATTACTAATCTATAGCCTAATAAGTAATACATTAATAATTTGGCAGGTGCTTATATTTGTCCCAGTGTGTATTGTGTGTATTATACGTATGTGTGAGTTGGAAATGTGTTTTTTGCATATCCCAACTACTCCTGAGACGCCCTCGGACAGTTGAGTCACGGCCAGGGTCTGGCATTATCAACGGCAACCCTGACGCAATTATGTTTAGGTGCTTTGCTCAAGGGCACATCAACAGATCACCTTGTCTGCTCAGGGACTCAAACTAGCGACCTTTCATTAACTGGCCCAGTGCTCTAACCGCAGGGCTACCTGCCACCCATGCAAGCTAGGTATGTATGTAATTGGCACAGTCAAGGGAGCACCCACAGTGAAAGTACATACAATTCTCTGATCACCTTACCAAACCTGGAAATCTGGCTTCCTGTGTTACTTTATTCCTTTCTGTGTAATTTTCTGCTTTCCTGATGCAAGAGAGGACTCTAAAACAGTCACTCGTGTATGCAAACAACCTAAACATACCAGTAAGCACAGAGAGACAGGTCGTCACCTGCTCTGCTCGCTTACCCTTTGACGCAATGTAAAATGGCTGTAGACAAAGGGGTGTGTGTGTAACTATCTGTTGCTTGTTCAAGTGTGGACCTGTTGTGGTGTATTATGGATCCCTCCCCCTTGCCCTCAGAACAGCCTCAATCTGTCGGGCATGGACTCAAAAAGGTGTCAAGTCTTCCACAGGGATGCTGGCCATGTTGACCCCAGTGCTTCCCACAGTTGTCAAGTTGGCTGGATGTCCTTTGGGTATTGGACCATTCTTGATACACACTGGAAGCTGTTGAGCATGAAAGCTGTGTTTCAGTTCTTCAAACAAACCAGTGTGCCTGGCACCTACTACCATAACCTGTTCAAAGGCACTTTAATCTCTTCTTGCCCATTCACCCTCTGACTGGCACACATACACAATCCATGTCTCAATTGTCTCAAGGCTTAAAATCCTTCTTTAACCTGTCTCCTCCCCTTCATCTACACTGATTTGAAGTGGATTTAACAAGTGACATCAATAAGGGATCAAAGCTTTCACCTGGTCAGTCCATGTCATGGAAAGAGCAGGTGTTCTTAATGTTTTGTTCACTCAGTGTAGGTCTACAAATAAATAGCCTACTGATTATCCCATTAAATATAGGACAAGCAGAGTAACTAGGGCCAGGCAGACACTTTGCAGGCTCTGTCTAGTTCCACCAAGTGCCTGATGATCCAGCTGGCAGTGGGGATTAGTTGGGCTAATATAAGTGGTGTACAGAGTGGTGTACAGAGTGGCATACAGACGGACACTGCTACTGCTGAGAGGAATGACATCACGTGTGTGTGTCTGTGTACACTACAGTAACACTGGACTAGTCTCCAAACCGGTTAGACATTTACATTTACATTTAAGTCATTTAGCAGACGCTTTAGACAGAGCACAGCTGACCAGGCGTGAGATTACTGCAACAGGACAACTTAGCCCGACTGTTCTATGAATGATTTATTTCGGCTAAATTAGTGTTCAGGTTCAGTAGTTCAAGCAGTGTGTTTTTGGTGTTGTCACTCTTCATGATTAGGGCTGTGACTGTAATTGAATGAGTGTAACTGATGGTTATGGATGGAGACCACCATTTAAATAAAATAACCGTCAAAGTTGTTTAAATAGGCCTACATTTTTTCAATGTAGGCCTTGGTCTTTTCAAACCGGTTGGATGTGTCTGACTGTTCATTAACTATTCAACAGCAGTCGACAAGGTTGTTATGGCTGAGGCCACTAATGTTGTCAAATGGACAAGGCGCCAATCCTCTCCAACCTGGCATGGTTTCATTTGATACTGTAATTTATAGACTAACACTGATAAATTGTCTATTTACATGTTGTGTGTATTTGTTTCTATTTTAATGATTGTCAATGTCATACTGTTGCATAGCCGTCTCTCTCCCCTTCATACTTTCCTTGTCAATTCATTATCTTATAGGCTTTCTGAAAGTAGGCTAAGGTAGGGCCAGGTTTTTTAATACCTTTTTTAAGGAAATTATAAATATTTGCTCTTGTGTCCGACATACGCTGATGGCTTTGATTGACGGGTCCTTTTACGGGAGTGTGAGTTGGCTGATTCTCGCTATAGGCCTAGATGTCCATTCAGGAAGTTTCCTAAAGTAGCCTGTCTATATTATCTATTTTAATAAGAATGATTTAATCTTGTAAAAGGCCTATTTTCAGAAAAGGCCCTTTCTCACCAAATCTGTTATTTTCGTCTGAATAATTCGGAGGGAAAAAAACATACACCCACTTCTTGTTTATTACCCCATTCACACCAATTGTGAAATATCGTCCTGCCACAGTCTGTCAATTATTTATTCAGAACAGGTTAGGGTTTTGCGTCTTTTCACATGTGAAAATATGTTTGCCGATAGAAATGATCTCAGACACTGCCACTGACATGTCGGTGGGTACATTGTGTGAATTAATTTCTCTCTGCCTGTTGTTTTTTACATTTGCATTGCATCAGTGAAGCAAGGTATCAATTTAGCCAATGTGGTCTCATTACCCCAGTGCTAGGCTACACGTCGCTCTCACTATTTAAACTTCCCCACCAGTTCATTGCCAACGCAAGAGGTTCGATCGATGATTCTCTCCTCGAATAGGGCTAGGCCTATTAGTTAAAAAAATATAGCTTGAAATAAGTTTCAAACTATATTGCTGCTCATTGTCTATATATAAGCTACTCGTTCAAGAGCTAGAGAGAGAGGGAAGAGAGGCCAGTGGAATTGGCAGCAGAGATCTGTGATTTGCACAGGAATGGAGCAGTGAAGAAGACAGATGTGTAAGTTAGAAGTTAATATATGAATGAATAATTTGTATAGCCTATATATAGCCTATATTATTAGCCTATATCTTCTAGGCCTGACCTTGACCACCTGTGCTATAGACAACCCTGACAGACAGAGGAAAATATCTGCTGGCGTTTACCCTTATCAATAAGTGTGTGGCACATATTTAGATAATAAGCCACTCAAATGGAAATGTAATGTCAACATAACCACCCATTGTTTTCCTAAAATGTATCAACAGCTGATCATTAGGCTATGGACAGGCTGATCATTAGGCTATGGACAGGCTGATCATTAGGCTATGGACAGGCTGATCATTAGGCTATGGACAGGCTGATCATTAGGCTATGGACAGGCTGATCATTAGGCTATGGACAGGCTGATCATTAGGCTATGGACAGGCTGATCATTTGGACAGGCTGATCATTAGGCTATGGACAGGCTGATCATTAGGCTATGGACAGGCTGATCATTAGGCTATGGACAGGCTGATCATTAGGCTATGGACAGGCTGATCATTAGGCTATGGACAGGCTGATCATTAGGCTATGGACAGGCTGCGTGCATGTGTTTCTATTTTCTAATGGTTGTCAATTTTGTCTTCATGCCTGTCACAGCTGTCTCTTTTAAAACTTCCTCGTCAATTTATATAATAGGCTGCATTGGTTTGGCTGGGTCAAGAATCCCAGACACTACTACTGACTGGGGACGTTACAAGGCATATGGCCTTCTGAAGTGAGTAAGTTACCTAGCTGTCGCGCCCCAGTCATGCTCACTGGGCACCTTGCCAGGTGTGTTACCTTCTGATTGATATGTAGGTCAAAGACTTGACTTCCTGTTTGAGCTCTGGGCCATTTTCACAAGGTGAATGTTGATGAAAGTTGCAAATAGAAATGGCATAAATATAGCCTTATTCTACATTTCAGGGAGGCATGTTTGTTCTACGTGACATATTTCGACCTGGACGTTTCATAACATTGCACCAAGATGAACGCAGCCTTTTTTTCTGCTCAGGTTGGTCACATGAGCAGCAGGGAGGGAATGTTTGTTTTGGTCAGTGGACTTCGGTCAGGGACTACTACATTCCAAAGTGCAGCAAAGGGCCGATACTGTACCTACCAAAACCGCCCGCCCATTTTCTGCAACGATAGGCCAGGGCCACACCTACTCCACACGGCCAATCAAATCACAAGCTAGGCGACCACAGCATTCTTTGTTGCTGCGGTGACCGTTCAACTCAGTGGCGATCGGCCCTTTGTGGTGATCGACTTTGTCAGATCCTGATCCAGCCCTGGGTCTGGGTGCGTCTGCCTCAACGAACAAACACTCCCACTGACTGTCTCTCAGTTCAAAGAGCAGCTCTGAGCCTCCCTGGATACCCACTAAAGCTGTCCTTAGTTGTGATTACAGGAAAAGTACCTGATCTCTTGAAGAGGTGATTGTTCCTGCGGGCCACATATACAGACAGTAGGCTTCCATTTAATACAATAAGTCACTGGCTGCTCTTGTCTTGTCCCATTGTCCAGAATAGAAAATAACTAACGGGTGTTTTACTAAAATATTGTTTGTGTCATGTAGTAGGTTATAGCTTAGTAGTAAAGAAACTAGGTCTTTCCCGAAGTAAAACATGTATATTTGTTGACTGAGTCATCTGTTCTTTTGACCAGTCGATTGGTGGAACTTTTTTACCCGTGTACAGTACCAGTCAACAGTTTGGACACACCTACTCATTCAAGGGTTTTTCTTTATTTTTAAAATTATTTTCAACTTTGTAGAATAATAGTGCAGACATCAAAAGTATGAAATAACACCCATGAAGTCATGTAGTAACCAAAAAAGTGTTTAACAAATCAAAATATATTTGACATTCCTCAAAGTAGCCACTCTTTGCCTTGATGACAGCTTTCCACACTCTTGGCATTCTCTCAACCAGCTTCATGAGTTAGTCACCTGGAATGCATTTAAATTAACAGGTGTGCCTTGTTAATTTGTGGAATTTCTTTCTTTCCTTAATGCGTTTGAGCCAATCAGTTGTGTTGTAACGAGGTAGGGTTGGTATACAGAACAGCCCTATTTGCTAAAAGACCAACTCCATATTATGGCAAGAACCGGTAAATTAAGCAAAGAGAAACCTCACTGGTATTGGCACGACACAAAAAGAACCCACCTTGTATTTAGTTTTGTCGACATTTAGAAAGTTGAGCGAAAAAAAATATTTTTCCATCAGGCCGGTGATGACGTTTCTTACTTCACTCACATAAAATGTTTGATGGAAACCTGGTTAGAGCAACAACAAAAAAACATTCCCTATTCAACCCCTGCTCTCTTCACCTGACACATGTATCCATCACATGCACGTGACCAATGGGGCTTACCTATGCTTATCATAATCGCATCAATAAGTTGTTTATAAGAAACTCCGAACACTGTAATACATGTCAGCAAAATGGATGCGGATGACAGGAAAAATAACCTCTAAAAGGGGAATGTTTACTGGTTGCTCAGGAGGGAAAGACAGATGAGTGGATGACGTTTGACTGAACTGCAGGAGATCATCATAAAGGAACGTAAGAAGCTCTGCGTTCATATTGTGTGCCAAACAGGTGCTGTTACAATACAATACATTTTCTTCTGACCATTTGGAACAGTATAAACAATAAATATATTATAAGCATACTTTTTTTGTAAAGCCTTTATTATAGCAAAGACTAAAAACAGCCGCATGCATACGTGAATGCAATTGCCGACATGGAACAGATGAATTCCTTAGGGTAATTACTCAAGGCTCCCTTTATTTCATTTTAAAACTAAAATTGCATTTCGAATCATGAATGACTCCTATGCTGTGAACTTGAACAAATGAATGATTGATTGGTACAGTAACCTATATATTGACATAGGCCTCGGTAAGTTACGGTATTAAGACAGCTCAACAGGATGCGCTCTTAGGCCTACAGCTCGATGGTGGTTTTACAAGGCTGCCATACTAAGCCTGCTAATGATAATGACATTATTTATTGTTATAATGATGATGGTCATAATAATAACAATGAGATCAAGAAAAATAAAGAAAATGGGGTCAACTCTAAAAGAAACCCTACGTGATATTGCCTCCACACATGTTGTTGTTAATAACCAGAAGCTGTGCAGCTGGTACTGTGGGTGTAATTGATTATGGTTGTAAATCAGCTGGTTGTAATTGGCTAACATACCTGTGGACCTGTGATGCAACCCTGCTTGGATCTGTTCTCTAAAAGCCTGAAGCACATCAACAAGTCAGCTGACTGCTTTTGGCTGGGTTAGCAACATTCACATGACATTGGTTCGCTCCTCCATCACCTGGGTCTCTTTCATATGGCCACAAACTTCAGATCTGGCTAAGACAGAAAGTAATTGCTTGATAGCGACAGGTGTTTAAATTTTGCCTGTGTAATGAAATTAGTTTTGACTTGGCCGAGCGTCACCTGTCTGACTCATGGCTAGGCTGACTAATGCACAATTATGTCACAGCTGCTGGCTCGAGCTAGTCTTTTTAGAAGTCATCCTCTTTCACTTCCATCTGCTCTCTGATCATTTACACTGAGCCAATCTGAGTCTGGACAAGCTTGTGGAACACTACATTGATTTGCTACTATCCCGTATGCCCAGAGTCCTACATTTTAATCTGAGGTGTGTTTCTGTGTCGAGTGGAAAGCTCAACATCGATTTCCTCCTGTCTTGTGTGTGTGACCAGAGTCCATAACACAGTGAGCACCACAAGTTGGTTGCACTGCCTGCTAACTGAGGATCAAGGGCCATGTTAATAACTAGGGACGGCTAGGGAAGGTGAGAGAGATTTCTAAGCTACTCATTCAAGGGATTCTATTTATTTTTACTCTTTTCTACATTGTAGAATAATAGTGAAGACAAACTTTGAAATAACACATGGAATCATGTAGTAACCAAAAGTGTTAAACAAATCAAATACGTTTTATATTTGAGATTCTTCAAAGTGGCCACTTTGCCTTCACGACAGCTTTCCACACTTGGCATTCTCTCAACCAGCTTCACCTGGAATGCTTTTCCAACAGTTTTGATGGAGTTCCCACATATGCTGAGCACATGTTGACTGCTTTTCCTTCACTCAGCGGTCCAACTCTTCCCAAACCTTCTCAATTGAGTCGAGGTCAGGTGATTCAGCGCTCCATCACTCTCCTTCTTGATCAAATAACCCTAACACAGCCTGGAGGTGTGTTGGGTCATTGTCCTGTTGAAAATAAATAATAATCCTACTAAGCCCAAACCAGATGGGATGCTGTATTGCTACAGAATGTTGTGGTAGCCATGGTGGTTAAGTGTGCCTTGAATTCTAAATAAGTCACTGACAGTGTCCCCAGGAAAGCACCCCCCACAAATCACACCACCTCCTCCATGCTTCACGGTGGTAACCACGCATGCGGAGATCATGCGTTCACCTACTCTGCTTCTCACAAAGACCCAGTGGTAGGAACCAAAAATCTCACATTTGGATTTATCAGTCCAAAGAACAGATTTCCACTGGTCTAATGTCCATTGCTTGTGTTTCTTGGCCCAAGCAAGTCTCTTCTTCTTGCTGGTGTCCTTTTAGTGGTCGTTTCTTTGCAGCAATTTGACCATGAAGGCCTGAATCACGCAGTCTCCTCTGAACAGTTGATGTTGAGATGTCTGTTACTTGAACTCTGAAGCTTTTATTTGGGCTGCAATTTCTGAGGCTGGTAACTCCAATGAACTTATCCTCTGTAGCAGAGGTAACTCTGGGTCTTCCTTTCCTGTGGTCAGTTTCATCATAGCGCCTGATTGTTTTTGACTGCACTTGAAGAAACCTTCGAAGTTGTTGAAATGTTCTGGCTTGACTGACCTTTCATGTCAGTCAAAGTATGGATGGACTGTTGTTACTCTTAGCTTATTTGAGCTGTTCTTGCCATAATATGGACTTTGTATTTTACCAAATAGGTTTTTCTTCTGTATACCCCCCTACCTTGTCACAACACAACTGTTTGGCTCAAACACATTAAGAAGGAAAGAAATTCCACAAATGAACTTTTAACAAGGCCAACCTGTTAATTTAAATGCGTTCTAGGTGACTACCTCATGAAGCTGGTTGAGAGAATGCCAAGAATGTGCTTAGCTGTTGAGGCAAAGGGTGGCTACTTTGAAGAAACTTTACTATGTTGAAAATAGTAAAAAAATACAGAAGCCCTTGAATGAGTAGGTGTGTCCAAAATTTTGACTGGTACTGTATATTAGACTAGTTATTAATTTTACAGTAACTAAACTGCTCCTTCCTGGCTTTGCAGCCTGTCTGGTGTCTGTTGGGGAGATGAGAGGTAAGCACCACTTTACTACTCTGTGGCTCCTCTCCTCTCCTCCTCTTACAGACTGAATGCTCTGCCTGCTAGAAAGATGATCTGATGTGGTGTGAATTACTCTTTTGACACACACACTCTTATCTGAGGTATAAGGACCTCTGACCACAGTCATGCAGGATGAGGGTGGCTATGTCAAACAAATGTCTAATTAGGCCATGTCATTTTTTTTGTCTGTATATTTTAATCTAGTCGTTCTGCTTCCTCATTTGCTCTGCTTCTTCCTTTTTTGTCTGACTCAGGAGCTGCTGACTACTGGCCTTTGGACTGTGATGGAAAATCGTGGTAAGAAAAGTATGATTTCAATTCAGGCCTAAATTCTATCCTAGCCTACTGATTTATGAAAGTGGATTTAGCCTAGCTGTAGTAGTGTGGCATGCCTTTTACTGTTTGAATGGCTTGGCTCTTATTGTCTAGGAAAATTTAGATTTTGTTTGTGGTGGTCTTAGCTTTTGCCCTCAGTCAAAACATCTGAAAACCCACACATAAGAGTGTTCTAACCTAGCTAGATGTTATAAGTGTTGCATGCTACTGTGGTGTGCTTTGGAGATTACCATCAGGAATGGTATCAGGAAAGCCGAAAGTGGGGAGTCAACACTAACAGTGTAAAGTGCGAAGTTGCCTGTGCTGGGTAAGCGATACTAGCCTGTCCTATCCGTTAGGGGTTGGGTGCAGCATGACGCATGGCTCTGTTGACAGGGGCTATCTGGTTGGGCCTTTCTCCCAGCAGAGGACACACTTGTAAAGGTTAGGAAGCAGCTCAGTGTTTATTTACCAGCCCCACGCGGCCTTGGCTGTAGTCTCTAGTTTCAACTGCGGAAGGACCTCCATGTGAGTCCATGGAAGAGGAGACGATATCAAGTACAGTCTCGTTAGTGTCTCCCTGTCGCAGACCGATCGGTTGTGTTCTATCGTTGGATGTATTGTCTGTCTATTGATCTCTGAAAGGCCTAGCAATGGCTGTACGATGTGAGTAAAATGCTGTTTCTGTTTGTGATTTCTCTGTTCTGTTCTTGTGTTCAATTGTTTTTTACATTTTTATTTGTTTGAAACTGGTGAACAATGTCAAAGTTATTTGTGAGGCAGTTTTATCAAGCAGAGTCTAAAAGACTGAACTTGACAACTGAATTGGGGAGCGGTGTGATTGTTTGTACTTTAAGCTGCCCGAGATATTTTGATAGGCGCTGTATGTGTGGCCTCTGGTCTTCCTAAGCCAGGCAGTGAAAGACGTGGTGGCTGGTCTGGTGCAGTTCTGGACAGGTCAGGGCAGTGTCCTGGTTGACCAACACACAAAAACAAATAAATATGTTGTCACAATGCAGTGAAATGTGTTGTTTTACAGGGTCAGCCAAAGTACTACGGCACCCCTGGAGCAAATTGGGCTTAAGTGACCTTGTCGGCTCGGGTATTCGAACCAGCGACCGTTGGGTTGCTAGGCTACCTGCCACTATTAGGCTTAGAGGAACAGACACACAGTCACCAGCTAGGGCAGAATAGAAGGCCAGATCTACTCAACTCTGACCCTGGCTGGCTTTCTGACCCTGGCTGTCCTAGTGGCCCAGCTCAGTATAAATACACCTGACTGATTTGATTTCCTCTCTGTCTCTTAAACAGTTTTTAACGGAGGTGTTTAAACCGGACTGATTCCTTCCCCATCATAGTGCCCAGAGCTGTACAGGGCTCTGATGGGGCCTTTTATATCAGTGGTGGTGGTTTTGGCAGTGACTGGAGTGACATGGTCAGTGGCAGTAATTCAATCTATTTGTATAGTCATGTAAGCAATAAGAACATTCTCTTGCCCTTGACTCCTGTATTGTGTGTGACTTGATGATTATTCATCAGTATTATGGAATTTGTATTGTGTTGAGTCATGCACTAGCCTATTTTTATTCAGCTCAAACAAATAAACGTTTTTGTTATCACAGATATTCCTTTGATAATAGTCAATAAGGCCGGTATGGATCCATGTAGGGACCAGCTGACAGCCAGCCATGGTTCCCAGATTAGGACGTTGTATCAAAAAGCTGACCTATAGCCTCGCATTCCTAACATTCCTGCCTGTCATTTCCTCTTGAGCGAGGGCTCAGTGTCTTGTATTTACCTCTAGAGGGAGCTACTGTGTTCTGCACTGTGGCTCAACAGAGGCAAACAGGTTTTTGAATCGAGTAGTGTCAAATTTGAAAAGACGCACACTCAATCTTTTTTAAATTTTTAAGTCAAGGTCATTCACTGTAGACATTCACACACTGACTACTACATTCAGAGCAGTAAACAGTTGGCTACTTTTATAGGTTACACACTGTATTCAAAATAGCACTGTTTGAAACATTGACAGGTTTGAACAAGTGTCAAGTAAGTTATCGTTCCAAGAATTGTGACACCTGTAACTGAACGGTTTAGGAATGTGTCAACAAACTGCACATTCCCACAGCCAACTAGTCTGTAAATCATTCATTGGTTATGGTGGACCTTTGTAGCTCAGTTGGTAGAGCATGTCACTTGTAACACCAGGGTAGTGGGTTCAATTCCCGAGACCAGGCCATACGTAACAAAAAAAAAAAAAGATTCAAGCATGACTAAGTTATTTTGGATAAAAGCATCTGCTCAATGGCCATTATTATTATTATTATTATTATTCATATACACTCAGTAGCCAGTTTATTAAGTTCACCTATCTAGTTTCAGGTGTTCCTCTCATCAATTGTCTAGTGTTGATGATGGCGTGCCCACTGGAGCAGCTTATTGTTTTTAGCTGATAGGAGTGGAGCCCGGTGTGGTCATCTGCTGCAGTAGCCCGTCCGTGACAAGGATCGATGAGTAGTGCGTTCCCGAGATGCCGTTCTGCCCACCACTGTTGTATTGCGCCCTTATTTGCCTGTTTGTGGCCCGTCTGTTAACTTGTATGATTCTTGCCATTCTCTTTCGACCTCTCATCAACAAACTGTTTTCGCCCACAGGACTGCCACTGACTGGATGTTTTTGTTTGCCACATCATTCTCGGTAAACCCTAGACATTGTTGTGCTTGGAAAGCCCAGGGTGGCAGTCAGTTCTGAGATACTGGAACTGGCGCGCCTGGCACCGACGATCATACCATGCTCCAAGTTGCCCAGGTCACTTGTTTTGCCCATTCTAACGTTCAATCAAACAGTAACTGGATGCCTGTCTGCCTGCTTTATATAGCAAGCCACGGTGGCCGTGGTGACTCACTGTTTGTAGGTGTAAATAATTTTAGTGAACAGAGTTGTGTACCTAAAACTAGTGATTGAGTGTATATTATATTGAGCTTCAATAGGTTTATTCACATAGTTCCACTCAGGCTACAGTTGAAGTCGGAAGTTTACATGCACCTTAGCCAAATGCATTTAAACTCAGTTTTTCCACAATTCCTGACGTTTAATGTCTTAGTTCAGTTAGGATCACCATTTCATTTTAAGAATGTGAAATGTCACTAGTAGGGAGAAATAATCTGTCTGTAAACAATTGTTGGAAAAATTACCTACTTGCCAAAACTATAGTTTGTTAACAATACATTTGTGGAGTGGTTTAAAAACGAGTTATAATGACTCTAACCTAAGTGTATGTAAACTTCCGACTTCAACTATGAGTTTTTAGTGGTCTTTTAATGAGCCACATTTCCTGGTTTAGTTTATTTGCCTTCTATTAGCCTACTGTCAATATTGTAGGCTGGTCTCTAAAGGTTGAGTAAATGCATTTCTGTGACTGTTTAGGTTCACTGGGCTACTAGTTAATTTAGTCTTAGGCTATTATAGCTAGGCTAGGGGAAGAACCAACTGTTAATTTCCTTCATGCTCTGCAGTCAGAGTTTGACATGGACTTTGCACGTTGCTATTTGCGAGAACATCTCTCATCCAGCAGGGATGTATTTCATAGCAGTTTCACATTTTTAGGTAAGCTGATATGTACTGTTACATGTATTGGCACAGACTGAATTTGAGTGAAGGCATTTATACAGTCTATTCACATGTTGGCCTCACGGTCAACTAGGCAACGCTGATTGTCAAATCTTCTCTTGATAAGATTCTCAGTAAATGGAATGTCTTTGTGGACTCTGGGTTGTATCTTCTTGTAGACTTGAAAGGGTTGCATCCTTAGTCTAGTGCACAGCCCACTCGGTCTGATTGGCTGGAGGAAAGACATGCCTTCCTCTCCCACCCCTTTCTTACCTCCCTCCCTCTAACCCACCTTATCTCTCCTTCCAGTAGCTTTTTCTCCTCTCACACCCTCAGCCTAAACAGAGTGGCTCTATGTAACCACACCACTCACTGCTACTGCAGTTCAGTAAAGCAGAGCTGAAGGAACATTGCTGTTAAACAGGGATTTCTGACTGACACGTTAAACACTCAATGAAATGTCCTGCTCCCTTTGTCAGTTCACTTCCCCCAATATTCCCACTGTGAAAAAAAGACCGATAGCAAGCAGAAACACCTTGAGGAAATGTGTGCTCAGGTGTTCTGTAGGAGTCAGCGTGCCCTGCGATATTGTGCCGGTGTTGATTTTAGCATTGTGTTAACGTTGGGGCATCTTAGGTGAGCTGTTATGCTAGTGTTTTCTCTCTTCCTCAACAGTTGGGCCTTTTCAAACTATCCATAAAATAAGAAAAGTGTTTTGATGAACCTGTCAGCAACAACTCTACCATTCAGCTGTCCTTCTGCACAACGGCACATGCTTCTGTCCTCCCTTCACTCATGTGTGGTGCACTTCACATTATAGGCTATGTGGTTGACTCCGGGAGAGTAACACGAAACCTCAGTGACATCACTTCCCCTTTTCCTGGTGCGAAGCACAACCTTCCACCTAGACCCATCTCACCTTCCACCACTTCTCACGTTACCAATCTCTTCTCTCCCCAGCAGACATGGGTTCAAATACTATTTTAATTCTCTCAAATAGTGTTAGCTTTTGCTCTAGTCTGCCTGGAGTACCAGATGGGTGGAATTTGCACTCTTGCACATATTACATTGGTCCCATTGTGCTAGGCAACCTCAATCAAGCCCAGATAAAGTATCTGAAAACATATTGAATAATATTTGACCCCAAGTCTGTTTCTCCAGCGAGCAGAGAGCCCTCCCATTGCCGTTGTGCCTGGGTTCTGCTCTCTCTGCTCTGCTGGAGGGGCCCACTCTGACTCAAACCTCTCTGGGCTTGACTACCCCCCCGGGCCCACCCTACCCTCCACTCCTCTCCTACCCCCCACCACTACTAAGCTCACTCACTCACCTCCTTGTAAACTTTGCCCCTGAAAGATCTGCAGTGAGGAATGACCGGCATCTGAGACTGCTGGTATGCTGCTGCCTTATAACTGGCATACTTTATTTATGAAGTCAGCTAGACAGACAGGAAGGAAGGGAGGAGGGGCTAGCTTCAAACAGAGTGAGTTAGCGAGTGTGTAAGAGAGAGCAAGACCAAAACACACAGAGCAATAGACGGAAGGGCAGGACTAGAAAGAAAGAGAAAGAGGTAGAGAACGATGTGAGCTGAGGAAGTAGGAGTGTCTTGGGTTACAGGACTGTTAAGGCGGTTGTGTTTGTTGGCGAGGATCGTAGCTGGGATCTATTTTTTTCCTCAGTGTGTCTGTATCCCTCCTCCCTGCCGTGGACCCCAGGAGAGGTAGGGGCTGGTGGGACAGGGGCGTGGGGTAGCATGGGACAGAACGCCAGCAATGCTGAGACAGTGCCCCAGCAACACCAACAGCAACCTGCTCAACACAACACCGGTGAGTCTAAGGACAGGACAGGTGCATGTACAGAACCTGAGGATATGAGCTTTTGTATTTGACTTTGCATTTGTTTTTGGAAGAGGAGTTTGACTGTTTAGGAGCCTACTCAGGATAGTGCTATTTGTTTTTGTTGGCGTGGGAGAACAGAGGACCTAACAGGACCTGCTTTTGTATTGGTGTCTTTGGAAGAGGAGTTTGTTTGTTTGGAATGTTTTGTAGAGAAGTGTTTGTGTTAACATGGAACTGAGAGGGTAGGCGGATATGGAGGAAATGTGGTGCAGGTGTTTTTGTGTTGGAAACAGAGAAAGAACAGAGGCAGAGAAGTGCAGGCACAGACAGGTGTGAGGGAATGGATGCTGGAATGTGGTGATTGTGTAATACACAAACCTCACCGACCACTCTGCTGTCTAAACTACACCTCTCTGCTATCTAAACTACACCAACCTCACCGACCTCTCTGCTGTCTAAGCTACACCAACCTCACCGACCTCTCTGCTGTCTAAACTACACCAACTTCTCTGCTGTCTAAACTACACCAATTACACGACCACTCTGCTGTCTAAACTCCTCTTTTTTCCCTCACTCTCCATCTCTCCCTCACCCCTTCTTTTATGATGGAACATGGGATCTTTTATTAAAAACAGTGGAGCTGGGAGTGCAAGGCACCAGCTGCCATCTCGAGTGTGTGTCAGGATTCCATCTCTTCTTGTGGGGTTGTACAGTTTGCCTAAAGCTACCATTGTTCCTCTCTAATTCACACAGAAACCGAAACCTGTTTTTGCTGCTATGACTGAAAGGGCAGAACACATAACTGTTGGATTTAGACTGTTCCTCTGTAAACTGTATGTAGAGAGTGATCTCCAGTCCCTGCTTGATGGGGGTATAGTTGAGCTCCAGTCTAATTTATTAGGCTTGGATTGGGAGTTGTAGTCAATGAGAAGAACACATTACAGTTGGAATTAGGCCCAGTTATCTGGATCTCTGTACCGTGCAGACTTATGGTGGGGTGGTGCCCCATCCGAGATTGTCTTATTGTCGTTGGGATGAAGCAGCATGCTAATTTCTGTGGACAATAAAGTCATCTCCTCATTATCCCGCTTCTTCTTGAGCTCAAGTGTATTGTGTTTGTATTGTGAGTTTCTAATCCAACTCATTTAGCCCCCCATAGGTTTAATTGCTTTGTAAAAAAGTGAACCGCACTACATGGCCTGGCCAGTCAGTGTTTGCTGTGTGACGTAGGCCTGGGCGGTATACTGTATTTTACTATATACCGGTATTGATGCAGGGACCGGGTTGGGTTTTTACTTTACCTTCTATGCCGGTATTTGAATGTTTGGTTTGTTAAATGTGACACGCCATGTGTAATTTCAATTTTTATAGTTTACTTTGTCACTTGAGTCATCTCTCTCTGCTCTTTCTCTCCGTGCCACTTTCCACACAGACCTAGCCACGCCCCTTGTCACTCGAGCGCATTTGATGATCCTGAACCACGAGACACTTGTGTTCAGTCTGCATTAGGGCTGGGCGATATGACAATATAAACTCCGATTTTTTTTTTTTTTACGTCCTCTCACTGTCAACTGCGTTTATTTTCAGCAAACTTAACATGTAAATATTTGTATTAACATAAGATTCAACAACTGAGACATAAACTGAACAAGTTCCACAGACATGTGACTAACAGAAATGGAATAATGTATTCCTGAACAAAAGGGGGGTCAAAAGTAACAGTCAGTATCGGGTGTGGCAACCAGCTGCATTAAGTACTACAGTACATCTCCTCCTCATGGACTGCACCAGATTTGCCAGTTCTTGCTCTGAGATGTTACCCCACTCTTCCACCAAGGCACCTGCAAGTTCCCAGACATTTTTGGGGGTGGAATGGCCCTAGCCCTCACCCTCCGATCCAATAGGTCCCAGACGTGCTCTTGCATTGAGATGCAGTGTCTTAGACCACTGTGCCACTCGGGAGCCCACATGCAACAATGTTGATGACGACGATGCTGTTTTCACTTTGCTGCTTAATATAAATCCACTAGCCTCCTATAATGACACTATTAGTTTGTCTTTTCTTAGCAAGTTGCCCTAAATCTTGAGTCACTGATTGTTAGCCGCTAATGTTAATAGCTAGCTAACTAATAAATGTACTGAGTAAGAGCAAAAGTAGCTAGCTAATACAGCCTGATAATACCAGTGATTGTGTAGACCTAAATTGGCATGTTTGTGCAACAGAGAGGAAATCAAAGAGGGTTATGTGAAGCAAGAATATGTTCGCAACATGAAGTAGCTAAGAGAAAATTAAATGTAGCCAAAGATTATAGGGTTCCCTAGGAAACACTTATCAACACTTTCGTTCCTACCCTGTCACAATATCTCCTCCCGGGCATTTGAATTTGTCATCTCAAACAACACTGTATTCAAAGTGTCCACTATTATGTTCTAGCTATATAATTACAATAGTCATTCTGTTTCCATGATTCCATCAGTTTTGCTCTAATTCACAAGTCAAATCACAATTGCAACATTTGGTTAAAAATAAGTCCTAGATTATTTGTCCATATCGTACAGCCCTACATGGCAGTGTGGAAATGATCTCAATTGAGCAGTGGTGTACAAATACTTAAAAGTACTACTTAAGTTTTTTTTTTCTGGTATCTGTCCGGTATCTGCATTCTTTAAAAAAATACTGTACTTTTTACTTCATATTTTCCTTGACACCTAAAAGTACTCGTTACATTTTGAATGCTTAGCAAGACAGGAAAATGGTCCAATTCACGCACTTGTCAAGAACATCCCTGGTCATCTACTACCTCTGATCTGAGGGACTCACAAAAAACACATGCTTCCTTCGTAAATTATGTCTGAGTGTGCCCCTGGCTATCTTTAAATACAAAAACAAGAAAATTATGCCACCTGGTTTGCTTAACCTGTTATGGCTGCATCCCTTTGTTCTCAATTTCCGCCTGAAGACATACCCTAATCTAACTGCCTGTAGCTCAGCCCCAGAGGCAAGGATATGCATATTATTGGTATCATTTGAATGGAAACATTCTGAAGTTTGGAAATGTTAATTGAATGTAGGAGAATATAACACAGTAGATCTGGTGGAAGAAAAGAGAAAGAAAGAGCATACGTTTTCTGTTTTTTATTGTTGTAGCATCTTTCACATGTACTAGAATAGCCACACAGTCAGATAGGATGCTGGATATAATTTTGATGGATAACACAAGAGGGCAACTGTAGGTGTGCAAGGTTTCAGACTGATAACTTCAGGAATGGGTGAGCTACATGACATTTAGCATGAAGTCACCCAGGTGTCCCACACAAGTTGCCCAAATGTACCCAAGTGGCCGACTTGGTGAAATGACCTATAACTATATACAGCAGTGCAAATAAGCTATTTACAACATATCAAAAAGCAATTCTAACACACACACACACACCCAAAAAATATTCGAAAATAAATATTTAAAAAAAACAGTACACCCTTTGGAAGTCCTCGTCATAATATTTTACTGCCTGTGCCATGTCCCATAGCAGTCTCTTTCTGATGTAAAGCAAAGGCAAACTAAACAAGTGGTGCAGTTCATGCGACACAGAACACAACGACGCCTCCATGCTGTGCCCTTTAGGCCCTGAGGCACAGTCATGCCTGCAGTAATGAACTGTGGCATATGAACACCACTGGGGGCAGAGGTAGAGCGGGCAGCTCCCAGTCAGAGTCGCAATCACTGCGAAAGAAAACATTTAAAAAATATTTGTATTGTATGAACCTTTTATCATCACATAAAATAAACATATATGTATTGTATAGAGCAGAGGGAACAGTCACTAAGGTGAAGTGCTGTTCCATTCAACTTCGGACATTGTTGTGGGCCTGCACTCGCCCCCAGCACCCAATGGCTATTTCATATGGAAATGAAGAGGAGTAGCAGGCGCAGTGGCCATGTGTGTTTGCTGTTCTCCATTACATTTGAATAAAAAAATGGAAATTATAATCTGACATGGAAAATATATATATCTCTGACATGGAATATATATATATATATAAATCAAATCCAATTTTATTTGTCACATACACATGGTTAGCAGATGTTAATGCGAGTGTAGTGAAATGCTTGTGCTTCTAGTTCCGACAATGCAGTAATAACCAACAAGTAATCTAGCTAACAATTCCAAAACTACTACCTTATAGACACAAGTGTAAGGGGATAAAGAATATGTACATAAAGATATATGAATGAGTGATGGTACACAGCGGCATAGGCAAGATACAGTAGATGGTATTGAGTGCAGTATATACATACGAGATGAGTATGTAAACAAAGTGGCATAGTTAAAGTGGCTAGTGATACATGTATTACATAAGGATGCAGTAGATGATAGAGTACAGTATATACATATGAGATGAATAATGTAGGGTATGTAAACATTATATTAGGTAGCATTGTTTAAAGTGGCTAGTGATATATTTTACATAATTTCCCATCAATTAACAAACCAACACACACACACACACACACACACACAAACCACACATTTCTTTGCAAATTAAAAATAAATAAAAATTATATTTTTTTGCCCCCCCCCCCCAAGTGCATTAGCACTTACCCGTCCCGAAATATGTCCTGTCCTTGCAGAAACTCAGTTCCTGTTTGAATCATAACACTCAGATTCCTCAAACAAAAAATCTGTTTCACTTTTCACTTTCATTTAGACTTTGACTTCGCTTTTCCTGATTTATTCGCCATGATATCTTCAATGAAATCGTTGAAAATAAAACTTTCCGAAATACAGCTGCGCGTAACAAGCCTCACAGCAACTCCTCTCATCGTCAAGGCGAGAATGGATGAGATATCGTTACGCATGCGATATCAAACAAGGAATGGCGCTCCAACCCAAAACCATTACATACAGGCGTTTACCTCAGCTCATTGGCTATCTACCCAGCTAGATTTCAAGACGATCAGTGGTCATTGGGCAGAAATACAGTCCATCAACGAAGCTTCGCTAAAATGATTGGTGCGCCAGGTAGTCATTGCTCGTTGTCTTCAAATCAGTTCGCTTCGGTCAATACTCCCCGCAAAAAAAACAATGACGTTTGGCTGTGTTGCAAACATCCAGAGGAATGCACTGAAACCAACCATGACTAGATAAACAATGTTTTACCGTGTGTAAATACTTCGAATGCTCCGTTTAAAATTGATAGAGATGGAATTCACGGCACAAACAGGTTACTAAATGTTTCGATTTAAGCTATAAAAATGGATTTTATCAAAGAAAATGGCACTTCATTTGATCACTGGGAAGAGAGGAAGAGAAATAAGAGCAAGATATCAGAATGTAAGTCATAATTTTACCTTCAGATGTGAATGTGTAAAAACTGTCATGGCGGAAAATGTTTCTGTTGTCGATTGCTCTTCTCAAACAAAAGCATGGTATTTGTTCTCTGTAATAGCTATTTTAAATTGGAAAACGTAGTTTGATTACCAATATTCTAATCTTTTGAAGGGTGTAAGACACTTGCATTTTCAAGAATGTTTAATGTTACGAAATTGTATTTTTAGTTGTCACTCTGAAATTATGGGTATGCATGCATAGTATACCACCACAGTGCTATGCTCATAGGAATAGAATGTAATTCCAACTTTATGGCTATGTTACTCCATGTAGGTGTCAGAAGCTGTTGACTCGTGTCATGGCATTGGTATGGGTCATTTACCATATGGACCCTTCAGTATTACTGCTACTCTAGCAGCTCTTACTGCTTCTCTCGGCTTGTCATGTTAACACAGTAATGGCAGCAGGTGGATTTTAAAGCCGGGAAACAATGGGTGCATTCACCTTGACAATATTGTCACAGATATCTGTTCAAACAAGAAGTGTGTGTGTGCTGATAGGTGTAGCGGGGGCCCTGTCGGTCTCTGTGTAAGCGGGGGCCCTGTCGGTCTCTGTGTAAGCGGGGGCCCTGTCGGTCTCTGTGTAAGCGGGGGCCCTGTCGGTCTCTGTGTAAGCGGGGGCCCTGTCGGTCTCTGTGTAAGCGGGGGGCCCTGTCGGTCTCTGTGTAAGCGGGGGGCCCTGTCGGTCTCTGTGTAAGCGGAGGGCTCTGCACAGGGGGCCCTGTCGGTCTCTGTGTAAGCGGAGGGCCCTGCACAGGGGGGCCCTGTCGGTCTCTGTGTAAGCGGGGGGCCCTGTCGGTCTCTGTGTAAGCGGGGGCCCTGTCGGTCTCTGTGTAAGCGGGGGGCCCTGTCGGTCTCTGTGTAAGCGGGGGGGCCCTGACGGTCTCTGTGTGGCGGGGGTCCTGTCGGTCTCTGTGTGGCGGGGGGGGGGGCCCTGTCGGTCTCTGTGTGGCGGGGGTCCTGTCGGTCTCTGTGTGGCGGGGTGGGCCTGTCGGTCTGTGTGGCGGGGGCCCTGTCGGTCTAGGGTTGTCTGACTGTGGCGTCACCTTTATTCTCCATCTCTGCTGTACTCGGATAACTGCCTTCTCTCCTCACGTTGTCGTATTTTATTGTAACATGGTCGCCTCGCCACACACACCAAGAGACAGACAGCCCCCTATTCCTCCCCTCCCAGCACCTGTTTAGTCTGTCTGTCTAAGATATAGTGTGAGGAGCAGCTGTGAGGCCAGTGTGTTTGACGGAGGGAAGATTCACTACCCACCACCCTTCCCTGTCCCCTGCATCTCTGCACTGCCAACCAGTTCAGGTTAAGACCTCTCTGCGGTCAACCGGGGATCACACGAGACTCAGAACTGAACCGACAAAGACTTCTCATAGAAAGAAGTCTTTGTCATACCTGAACATACATGCACCTGACAACATTGTTCTGAATTTAAAGGGACCGAAAAAGGAGCACTCATTTGAATGAGGTGTATCATTCACAGTAATGTAAACTAAGGCTTAGACTTAATCCCAAATGATTTCATGTAGAATATAGTGTAGCTAAGATATAATATTTTTTTTATTTTTAATTTTTTTTTTTTTTTTTTTTTATTTTTTTTTTATTTATTTATTTACCTTTCTGCTCTTTTGCACACCAATATCTCTACCTGTACATGACCATCTGATCATTTATCACCCCAGTGTTAATCTGCAAAATTGTATTATTCGCCTACCTCATGCCTTTTGCACACATTGTATATAGACTGCCCATTTTTTTTTCTACTGTGTTATTGACTTGTTAATTGCTTACTCCATGTGTAACTCTGTGTTGTCTGTTCACACTGCTATGCTTTATCTTGGCCAGGTCGCAGTTGCAAATGAGAACTTGTTCTCAACTAGCCTACCTGGTTAAATAAAGGTGAAATAAAAAAATAAAATAAAAATTAGTTATGGTGACTTGGCATGGTGATTGCTGGTGTTCAGTTGGTACGGCCAGTTCTGGTGACCATGATAAAGTATGGAACTGTCTGTACCCAAATGAAATATGTTCTGAGCTCTGCTGCTGATACATTTACCCTAGACTAACCTCAAGAAGACGTACTGCAGGGAACTGCATTTCTCTGAATTTCTGTTCTCTATATGTATTATCAACCTGAAATCTAAATGAAAATTATTAAAATATCAAATTCAACCAGAGAGTGCTTAGATCATGGGAAAAAGCCGCACTTGAATAATTCCCACAGTGAATGGCTCGGCCCACTACACTATGAAGCCACACACTTTTGCAGTCTTTGATATTTCTGGCCACAATTGATATTGTGAAAACAATATGTGGGGAGGCAGAGGCACAGAAACACACATCAATACCGTTGTCAGATATCACTGTTAAAATATGAATTTATGGTATTGCTAGCAGTCAAGAGGAAACTCTGCCTGAACGACTCAAACTCCGCAGTTTATGCTTTTCAAATGGGCGGCATGGCCGATCTAATTAGGGCCGATTTTCAAGTTTTCATAACAATCCGTTATGGCCAATTACATTGCAATCCACAAGGAGACTGTGTGGCAGGCTGACCACCTGTTATGCGAGTGCAGCATCAAAAGGACCTTGTGGCTGCAAGGAGTCAAGGCAAGTTGCTAGCTAGCATTAAACTTATCTTATAAAAAAAAAAATCTATCTTCACATAATCACTAGTTAACTACACATGGTTGGTGATATTACTAGGTTAACTAGCTTGTTCCTCATTGCATATAATCAATGCGGTGTCTGTTAATTGATCGAATCGCAGCCTTCAATTTCGCCAACCAGGTGATGATTGACCAAGCGCATTCGTGAAAAAAGCACAATCGTTGCAATAATATACCTAACCATAAACATCAATGCCTTTCTTAAAATCAATACACAAGTATATATATTTTTAAACCTGCATATATGTAGTTAAAAGAAATTCAGGTTAGCAGGCAATATTAACTAGGGAAATTGTCACTTCTCTTGCATTCAGTGTAAGCAGAGTCGGGGTATATGCCTGGCCCGCCTGGCTCGTTGCCAACTGTTGAAAGGCCATTCATTCCTAACAAAGACCGTAATTAATTTGCCAGAATCGTACATAATTATGACATAACATTGAAGGTTGTGCAATGTAACAGTAATATTTAGACTTATGGGTGCCACCCGTTTGATAAAATATGGAACGGTTCCGTATTTCACTGAAAGAATAAACGTTTAGTTTTTTCGAAATCATAGTTTCCGGATTTGACCATGTATACAGTGGGGCAAAAAAGTATTTAGTCAGACACCAATTGTGCATGTTCTCCCACTTAAAAAGATGAGTGGCCTGTAATTTTGATCATAGGTACACTTCAACTATGACGGACAAAATGAATTTATTTGCAAATTATGGTGGAAAATAAGTATTTGGTCAATAACAAAAGTTTATCTCAATACTTTGTTATATACCCTTTGTTGGCAATGACAGAGGTCAAACGTTTTCTGTAAGTCTTCACAAGATTTTCACACATTCCTCCATGCAGATCTCCTCTAGAGCAGTGATGTTTTGGGGCTGTTGCTGAGCAACATGGACTTTCAACTCCCTCCAAAGATTTTCTATGGGGTTGAGATCTGGAGACTGGCTAGGCCACTCCAGGACCTTGAAATGCTTCTTACAAAGCCACTCCTTCGTTGTCCGGGCGGTGTGTTTGGGATCATTGTCATGCTGAAAGACCACGTTTCATCTTCAATGCCCTTGCTGATGGAAGGAGGTTTTCACTCAAAATCTCACGATACATGGCCCCATTCATTCTTTCCTTTACACGGATCAGTCATCCTGTTACCTTTGCAGAAAAACAGCCCCAAAGCATGATGTTTCCACCCCCATGCTTCACAGTAGGTATGGTGTTCTTTGGATGCAATTCAGCATTCTTTGTCCTCCAAACACGACGAGTTGAGTTTTTACCAAAAAGTTATATTTTGGTTTCATCTGACCATATGACATTCTCCCAATCTTCTTCTGGATCATCTAAATGATCCAGCAAACTTCTAGCAAACTTCAGACGGGCCTATACATGTACAGGCTTAAGCAGGGGGAAGCATCTGGCACTGCAGGATTCGAGTCCCTGGCGGCGTAGTGTGTTACTGATGGTAGGCTTTGTTACTTTGGTCCCAGCTCTCTGCAGGTCATTCACTAGGTCCCCCCGTGTGGTTCTGGGATTTTTGCTCACTGTTCTTGTGATCATTTTGACCCCACGGGATGAGATCTTGCGTGGACCCCCAGATCGAGGGAGATTATCAGTGGTCTTGTATGTCTTCCATTTCCTAATAATTGCTCCCATAGTTGATTTCTTCAAACCAATCTGCTTACCTATTGCAGATTCAGTCTTCCCAGCCTGGTGCAGGTCTACAATTTTGTTTCTGGTGTCCTTTGACAGCTCTTTGGTCTTGGCCATAGTGGAGTTTGGAGTGTGACTGTTTTAGGTTGTGGACAGGTGTCTTTTATACTGATAACAAGTTCAAACAGGTGCCATTAATGCAGGTTACGAGTGGAGGACAGAGGAGCCTCTTAAAGAAGAAGTTACAGGTCTGTGAGAGCCAGAAATCTTGCTTGTTTGTAGGTGGCCAAATACTTATTTTCCACCATAATTAGCAAATTAATTAATGAAAAATCCTACAATGTGATTTTCTGGAGGAAAAAAAAAATCTAATTTTGTCTGTCATAGTTGAAGTGTACCTATGATAAATTACAGACCTCATCTTTTTAAGTGGGAGAACTTGCACAATTGGTGGCTGAGTAAATACGTTTTTGCCCCACTGTATGACCAAAGGCTCGTATTTCTGTGTTTATTATAATTAAGTATATGATTTGATAGAGCAGTCTGACTGAGCGGTGGTAGGCAGCAGCAGGCTCGTATGCATTCATTCAAACAGCAGCTCTTAGCTTGAAGCACAGCGCTGTTTATGATTTCAAGTCTATCAACTCCCGAGATTAGGCTGGCAATACTATAGTTTCTATAAGAAAATCCAATAGTCAAAGGTATATGAAATACAAATGGTATAGGAGAAATGGTCATATAATTCCTATAACTACAACCTAAAACTTCTTAACTGGGAATATTGCGGACTCATGTCTAAAGGAACTTAGGAGCTTGCGTATGATCATGTTCTGAGCAAGGAAATTAAAAGTTAGCTTTCTTACGTGGCACATATTGCATTTTTACTTCTCTAACACTGTGTTTTTGCATTATTTAAACCAAATTGAACATTTTCATTATTTATTTGAGGCTTAATTGATTTTATTAATGTATTATATTAAGTTCAAATAAGTGTTCATTCAGTATTGTTGTAATTGTCATATATTAATTTGGTATCTGCTTTTTTTGGTCCTCCAATCGCTATCGGCGTTGAAAAATCATAATCGGTCGACCTTTAGCCCATGCATTGCATTTTGTTCGCTATACGTGTTGGGGGATAATATTCACCAGGACATATTCTCTGTCTCATGATTCCCGAGCATGAAACTGCACAGGGGATGTTAAGTGTTCTCTATGGCTATATTGACGAAGAACAGATTCCATATGGGATCGAATGGTGGGCTTTTGCACAAATGGGGCTCCATCTACGGCGGGCAGGCCGTGAATGTGCTTCCCTTTGCCACTGAGAGCAACTGGTGGCAAAAGAGCTGAGCACATGCCTCCGATATACTGCAGCAGGCAACTTTGATTGTAAACTACATCCACTGTGCTCAAGCTTGTTCGCAAAAGTACACTCAACAAAAATATAAATGCAACATGTAAAGTGTTGGTCGCATGTTTCATGACCTGAAATAAAAATTTTCAGATGCACAAAAAGCTTCTTTCTCTCTCATTTTGTGCCCCAATTTGTTTACATCCCTGGGCATAAGCTACGTACAATGAACACAATTGCATTTTATCTATGACAATTAAAATGTGCAGAAATAACGTGATGAGATTGAGGCCCTTTTTTTAAGGTACGTGCTGACCAACAGATGCATATCTCTATTCCCAGTCATGTGAAATCCATATATTAGGCCCTAATATATGTATTTAAGTTGACTGATTTTCTAATTTCAGTAAAATCTTTGAAAGTTGCGTTTTTATATTTTTGTTCAGCATATCTGGAGATATGGGATCAGCGCATGACAATGTTCATATCAAATGTACACTGCTCAAAAAAATAAAGGGAACATTTAAACAACACAATGTAACTCCAAGTCAATCACACTTCTGTGAAGTCACTGTCAACTTAGGAAGCAACACTGATTGACAATAAATGTCACATGCTGTTGTGCAAATGGAATAGTCAACAGGTGGAAATGATAGGCAATTAGCAAGATTCCCCCAATAAAGGAGTGGTTCTGCAGGTGGGGACCACAGACCACTTCTCAGTTCCTATGCTTCCTGGCTGATGTTTTGGTCACTTTTGAATGCTGGCGGTGCTTTCACTCTAGTGGTAGCATGAGACCCACACAAGTGGCTCAGGTAGTGCAGCTCATCCAGGATGGGACATCAATGCGAGCTGTGGCAAGAAGGTTTGCTGTGTCTGTCAGCGTAGTGTCCAGAGCATGGAGGCGCTACCAGGAGACAGGCCAGTACATCAGGAGACGTGGAGGAGGCCGTAGGAGGGCAACAACCCAGCAGCAGGACCGCTACCTCCGCCTTTGTGCAAGGAGGAGCAGGATGAGCACAGCCAGAGCCCTGCAAAATGACCTCCAGCAGGCCACAAATTTGCATGTGTCTACTCAAACGGTCAGAAACGGACTCCATGAGGATGGTATGAGGGCCCGACGTCCACAGGTGGGGGTTGTGCTTACAGCCCAACACCGTGCAGGACGTTTGGCATTTGCTTGGCAAATTCGCCACCGGCGCCCTGAGCTCTTCACAGATGAAAGCAGGTTCACACTGAGCACATGTGACAGACGAGTCTGGAGACGCCGTGGAGAACGTTCTGCTGCCTGCAACATCCTCCAGCATGACCGGTTTGGCGGTGGGTCATTCATGGTGTGGGGTGGCATTTCTTTGGGGGGCCGCACAGCCCTCCATGTGCTCACCAGAGGAAGCCTGACTGCCATTAGGTACCGAGATGAGATCCTCAGACCCCTTGTGAGACCGTATGCTGGTGCGGTTGGCCCTGGGTTCCTCCTAATGCAAGACAATGCTAGACCTCATGTGGCTGGAGTGTGTCAGCAGTTCCTGCAAGAGGACTGCATTGATGCCATGGACTGGCCCGCCCGTTCCCCAGACATGAATCCAATTGAGCACATCTGGGACATCATGTCTTGCTCCATCCTCCAACGCCACGTTGCACCACAGACTGTCCAGGAGTTGGCGGATGCTTTAGTCCAGGTCTGGGAGGAGATCCCTCAGGAGACCATCCGCCACCTCATCAGGAGCATGCCCAGGCGTTGTAGGGAGGTCATACAGGAATATGGAGGCCACACACACTACTGAGCCTCATTTTGACTTGTTTTAAGGACATTACATCAAAGTTGGATCAGCCTGTAGTGTGGATTTGCACTTTTGAGTGTGACTACAAATCCAGACCTCCATGGGTTGATAAATTTGATTTCCATTGATAATTTTTGGGTGATTTTGTTGTCAGCACATTCAACTATGTAAAGAAAAAAGTATTATTTCATTCATTCAGATATAGGATGTGTTATTTTAGCGTTCCCTTATTTTTTTGCAGCAGTGTATTTATATAGCCCTTCTTGCATCAGCTGATATGTCAAAGTGCTGTACAGAAACCCAGCCTAAAACCCCAAACAGCAAGCAATACAGGTGTAGAAGCACAGTGGCTAGGAAGAACCCCCTAGAAAGGCCAGAACCTAGGAAGAAACCTAGAGAGGAACCAGGCTATGAGGGGTGGCCAGTCCTCTTCTGGCTGTGCCGGGTGGAGATTATAACAGAACATGGCCAAGATGTTCAACAGACATGTTTAGGAAACTGAACGCAAGCATACAGGGGAAATACAAAAACATTCTACAGATGAGTGACTGAGTCAGTGGTTTCAGAGGAAATTATTATTATTGGTCTTTCAAAAGCCAACCATGCCCCCTTCCTCGACTGCATGTTTCTAACAGAAAACAGCATCAGTAAGTGTCCCACACAAGTGATGACTAATCACCTCCAACACTTTTAATTGCACTTTGGGACCTAATTCCCAATCCGTTTGACTGTGAGCCTGGTTCAGTTGACATGCCGTTAAGTGAAATCGAACAGCTACCTGAGCTGTCATGTTACCGAATGCATTCACAGGTCACTACGGAGGAGTTTTGGTTCCTGACTCAAAGGGAATACCCTGCCGGCTACCTCTGAGCATTAATGCCACATTCAAAACAACTCGAAACTGAGAAATATCCGACTTCAATGAGTTCAAGACAACTGGGAACTCAAAAAACAGAACTCAGACTGGAAATACAATTGTTTGGAACAGTCACCCACCTCAGTAACTCGGCCTTCCATCTAGAGCTCCGACGTTCCAACCTAAAGATCACTGACATCATGATTTGGCCTCATATTTTTCAGAGTTCCGAGTTGCACTGTAAAACTCATGACACCCTTAGCCAGCTCAGACTGTATCTGTTTGAAGCTGGATTCAGTGCTCTCGTCAGCATTAAACCCAAAAATCTATCCAGATTGGATGTGACAGCAGAGATGTGTGTGTACCGTCGTCCATGCCCCATGACTTTGAGAAGCTCCCACGCGACATTCATCAAGCACACCGATCTTATTAGTGCTGGTGAGGTGACATCATTTGCAATTAACCTGTCATAGCTCCATATTAAATGTGATGGCAGTGGTGGAATAAGTACCCAATTGTCATACTTGAGTAAAAGTAAAGATACCTTAATAGAATGGCTCAAGTGAAGTCACCCACTCAACGTGTAAAAGTATTTGGTTTTAAATATACTTAAGTATCAAAGGTAAATGTGATTTTCTTTTTTGACACTTATATTTTAGCAATGTCACATTCCTTATATTAAGCAAACCAGACGCCACCATTTTCTAGTTTTATTTAAATTGACGGCTAGCCAGGGTCACACTCCAACACTCAGACATCATTTACCAAGGAATAATTTGTGTTTGAGTCCGCCAGATCGGAGGCATTAGGGATGACAAGGAATATTCTGTTGATAAGTGTGTGAATTGGACAATTTTCCTGTCCTGCTAAGCTTTTGAAAGGTAACGAGTACTTTTGGGTGTCTGGGGAAATGTATGGAGTAAAAAGTATAATTTCCTTAGTAATGGAGTGAAGTAAAAGTACTTTACACCACTGTGTGATGGTGAGTTGAGAAGACAATCAGAAATACTGCTACAATGTTTTCATTTAACTGCAATCGCCCCAAACAAAAAAGTGAACATTGGTGTTGTGAGAATTTTCAGATAACAAAATGGGTCGTAGGCAAAAAAATTAGAGGCTGCAACCAAAACAACTGAACTCAATGGTCTGGTTTGTTTTTGCTGGCATTGACTGGCTTCTCTCTCTCTTTCTGTCTCTCTCAACCTGTTCTGTGGAATTGAGATGAACCTGGCGCCTGCCTGCCACAGGGATATCAGCACCCCATCTTCCCCTCCTGAATCTTGGCCCCGTCTCACACAACTTTTTTATTTTTTCACCTTTACTTAACCAGGCAGGCCAGTAGAGAAGTTATCATTTACAACTGCGACCTGGCCAAGATAAAGCAAATTAGTGCCGCACAAACAACACAGAGTTACACATGGGATAAGCAAACGTACAGTCAATAACACAATAGAAAAATCTATATAAAGTGTTGTGCAAATGTAGTAAGATTAGGGAGGTAAGGCAATAAATAGGCCATAGTGGCGAAATAATGTCAATTTAGCATTAACACGAGTGATGTGCAGAAGATCTGCAAGTAGAGATACTTGGGTGCAAAGGAGCAAAAAAAGAAAAGAAAACAGGGATGAGGTAGTTGGGTGGGCAATTTACAGATGGGCTGTGTACAGGTACAGTGATCGGTAAGCTGCTCTGACAACTGATGCTTAAAGTTAGAGAGGGAGATATCCGCCTCCAGTTTCAGTGATTTTTGCAATTCGTTCTAGTCATTGGCAGCAGAGAACTGGAAGAAAAGGCGGCCAAAGGAAGTTTGGGCTTTGGGGATGACCAGTGAGAAATACCGGCTAGAGCATGTTCTACCGGTGGGTGTTGTTATGGTGACCAGTGAGCTGAGATAAGGCGGGGCTTTACCTAGCAAGTACTTATAGATGACCTGGAGCCAGTGGGTTTGACGATGAATATGAAGCGAGGGCCAGCCAACGAAAGCATACAGGTCGCAGTGGTGGGTAGTATATGGGGCTTTGGTGACAAAATGGATGGCACTGTGATAGACTACATCCAATTTGCTGAGTAGAGTGTTGGAGGCTATTTTGTAAATGACATCGCCGAAGTCAAGGATTGGTAGGATATTCAGTTTTACGAGGGTATGTTTAGCAGCATAAGTGAAGGAGGCTTTGTTGCGAAATAGGAAGCCCATTCTAGATTGGAGAAGCTTAATGTGAGTCTGGAAGGAGAGTTTACAGTCCAACCAGACAACTAGGTATTTGTAGTTGTCAACATATTCTAAGTCAGAACCGTCCAGAGTAGTGATGCTAGTCGGGTGGTTGGGTGCGGGCAGCGATCTGTTGAATTGCATGAATTTAGTTTTACTTGCATTTAAGAGCAGTTGGATGCCACGGAAGGAGTGTTGTATGTCATTGAAGCTCGTCTGGAGGTTTGTTAACACAGTGTCCAAAGAAGTGCCAGGAGTTTACAGAATGGTGTCGTCTGCGTAGAGGTGAATTAGCAGCAGCAAGAGCAACATCATTGATATATACAGAGAAAAGAGTCGGCCCGAGAATTGAACCCTGTGTGGCACCCCCAGACACTGCCAGAGGTCCGGACAACAGGCCCTCCGATTTGACACACTGAACTCTTTCTGAGAAGTAGTTGTTGAACCAGGTGAGGCAGTCATTTGAGAAACCAAGGCTGTTGAGTCTGCCGATAAGAATGCGGTGATTGACAGAGTTGATAGCCTTGGCCAGGTCGATGAAGATGGCTGCACAGTACTGTCTTCTATCAATGGCGGTTATGATATTGTTTAGGACCTTGAGCATGGCTGAGTGCACCCATGACCAACTCAGAAACCAGATTGCGTAGCGGAGAAGCTATGGTGGGATTTGAAATGGACGGTGATCTGTTTGTTAACTTTGCTTTCGAAGACTTTAGAAAGGCAGGGTAGGATGGATATAGCTCTGTAACAGTTTGGGTCTAGATTGTTTCCCCCTTTTGAAGAGGGGGATGACTGCGGCAGCTTTCCGATCTTTTAGGGACTTCACACTATACGTAAGAGAGGTTGAACAGGCTAGTAATAGGGGTTGCAACAATTTTGGCGGATCATTTTAGAAAGAGGTTCCAGATTGTCTAGCCCAGCCGAGTTGTAGGGGTCCAGATTTGGCAGCTCTTTCAGAACATCAGCTATTTGGGTGAAGGAGAAGAAGGTTAGGCTTGGGAAGTTGCTGTGGGGGTTGCAGAGCTGTTGGCCAGGGTAGGGGTAGACCGGTGGAAAGCATGGCCAGCGGTAGAAAAATGCTTATTGAAATTCTCGTTTATTGTAGATTTATCGGTGGTGACTGTTTCCTAGCCTCAGTGGCAGTGGGCAGCTGAGAGGAGGTGCTCTTATTCTCCATGGACTTTAGTCTCAGAACTTTTTGGAGTTTGTGCTACAGGATGCAAATTTCTGTTAGGAAAGCAAAGGCTAGCTTTTTCAAACTGCCTGTGTATCTATATTGGTTTCAAACTTTCCTGAAAAGTGGCATATTGCTGGTGTTATTCAATGCTAATGCACTATACCACATGATGATTTTGTGCTGGTCAAGGGCAGTCAAGTCTGGAGTGAACCATGGGCTATATCTGTTCTTAGTTCAAAGTGTTTGAATGGGGCACGCTTATTTAACCTGTAGTGACACCCCATCCCGTGAACGGGACCGTTGTCATCATCTGACACTAATTAGCATAACGCAACGGACATAAATATAGAAAATATTCCTATTCATGAAAATCACAAGTGAAATATATTGGAACACAGTTTAGCCTTTTGTTAATCACCCTGTCATCTCAGATTTCCAAAATATGCTTTACAGCCAACGCTAGACAAGCATTTGTGTAAGTTTATCATAGCCTAGCATCGCATTATGCCTTGCTAGCAGCAGGCAACCTTGTCACGGAAATCAGAAAAGCAATCAAATTACATCGTTTACCTTTGATGAACTTCGGCAAATTTTTTCCCAAAATATTATTTTTGTAGGCGAAATAGCTCCTTTTGTTCTTCACGTTTGGCTGAGAAATCGCCCGGAAATTGCGGTCACCACAACGCTGAAAAATATTCCAAATTAGCTCCGTAATATCGACAGAAACATGGAAAATGTTGTTTAGAATCCATCCTCAAGGTGTTTTTCTAATAGCTTTTCGATAATATATCCGTCGGGACAATTTCTTTTTCACTAAGACCGATTGGAGTAATGGCTACCTCTGTATTTTACGCGAGAATCTCTCTCGGAGCCACCATGTGACCACTTACGCAATGTAGCCGCCTACGGCTATTCTTCAACAGAAATGCGTAAAACTACGTCACAATGTTGTAGACACCTTGGGGAATACGTAGAAGGCGTAAGCTCGTTGATGGTACATTCACAGCTGAATAGGGAGTCATTGGAACGCAGCGCTTTCAAAACCTGGGGCACTTCCGGATTGGATTTTTCTCAGGCTTTCGCCTGCAACATCAGTTCTGTTATACTCACAGACAATATCTTTACACTTTTGGAAACATTAGTGTTTTCTATCCAAAGCTGTCAATTATATGCATATCCTAGCATCTATTCCTGACAAAATATCCCGTTTAAAACGGGAACGTTTCTTTTCCAAAAATGAAAATACTGCTCCCTAACACCAAGAGGTTAAGTTGGTGAGAAGCACTTTTTAAAGAATAACCAGGCACCCTCTTCTGACGGAATGAGGTCAATATCCTTCCAGGATACCCGGGGGGTCGTTTGACCGTAAACTCATTATCGGTACAGGCAATGGGGCAGTGATCGCTGAGATCCTGGTTGAAGACAGCAGTGGTGTATTTAGAGGGCAGGTTGGACCGGATGATATCTATGAAGGTGCCCATGTTTACGGATTTAGGGTTGTACCTTGTAGGTTCCTTGATAATTTGTGTGAGATTGAGGCGATCTAGCTTAGATTGTAGGATGGCTGGGGTGTTAAGCATATCCCAGTTTAGGTCACCTAACAGTACGAACTCTGAAGATAAATGGGGGATAATTCACATATGGTGTCCAGGGCGCAGCTGGGGGTTGAGGTGGGTCTGTAACAAACGGCAACAGTGAGACACTTATTTCTGGAAAGGTGGATTTTTAAAAGTAGAAGCTCGAACTCTGCAGACTATCTCTGCAGAGTGGAATGAAAATGTTGTAGTTGGGATGGACATTTTTTTATTTTTGGTGGCCTTCCTAAGTCAGGATTCATACACGGCTAGGACATCAGGGTTGGCGGAGTGTGCTAATGCAGTGAATAAAACAAACTTAGGGAGGAGGCTTCTGATGTTAACATGCATGAAACCAAGGCTTTTACTGTTACAGAAGTCCAAAAATGAGAGTGCCTGGGGAATAGGAGTGGAACTGGGGGCTACAGTGCCTGGGTAACCTCTACATCACCTTGAGGAACAGAGGCGGAGTAGGATAAGGGTACGGCTAAAGGCTATAAGAACTGGTTGTCTAGTGCATTGGGAGCAGTGATTAAAAGGAGCAGATTTTGGGGCGTGGTAGAATAGATTCAGGGCACAATGTATATGGGGTATGGTAGGATGTGAGTACAATGGAGGTATACCTAGGCGTTGAGTGACGATGAGAGAGGGTTAGTCTCTGGAGTCACCAATTAAGACCGGTGAGGTCTCCGCATGTGTGTGGGGTGGGACAAAAGAGCTATCTAATGCATGTTGAGCGGGACTGAGGGCTCTACAGTGAAATAAAACAATAAGAACTAGCCAAGACGGCAGTAGACAAGGCATATTGACAGAGAGAGGCATAAAGCAATCACAGGTGTTGATCAGGAGAGCTAAGACGACATGTAAATCCTGATGAATGGGCACAGCAGGTCAGTTAGGTACATACAGGACCTGAGTTCCAGGCTGAGGCCGACAGGTAAACAAAATGAGGTGCCGTGTTATTGCAACTGTCCCGGGGGCATCAGCTGTGTAGCCGAGTGATCCTTGGGTCAAAAGAGCAGCAATGGGTGAGTCAGGGTGCCGTTCGGTAGTCACTACTACGCTAGGCGAGCAGGGGAAACAGAGTTCCCGAAAGCTAGCGGGCCGGGGTTAGCAGATGGTTCTTCGGAGACATCATAACAGAATAGCCTGTTGAGACCACATCGGGCGATCGGATCGGCAGGGCTCCATGTCGACAATAAAGGGTCCAGGCCAATTGGCAAAATATGTATTGTAGCCCTAGAATTAGCTGGTATATGGGCCTAGGTCGAGGCTAGCTCAAGGCTAACTGGTGCTTACTTCAAGACAGATGCGTTAGCTAACAGTAGCCACTCGTTTGCAGCTAGCTAGCTGCGATGATCCAGTGTAATGATCCAGAGCGGCAGGAATCCGGTGATGTGGTAGAGAGAAACAGTCCGATATGCTCTGGGTTTATTATCTCGCTGTGCAGACTGGCACGTATTGTCTGAGCTAAGGCTGGCTGATGATCAAGAAAAAGGTGAAGACTGCCTCTCTCTTTTTGCCACCTGTCTCTAGTCTTTTATAATAATATTAGTTTGTGTTGCCTGCAGTGAATTACACCTCTATCCTATTTTTAGCATTATTTTATCTATTTTAATTTAATCTATTTTTATTTTAACTATTTGGTCTGTCAAAACCGCTAAGCGAGGACAGAGTTGTTCTTTTTCCTGAGGGCATGATATGCATTCTCTCTCCCTCTAGTTCTTTTTGAATCTGTCAAATTGCCAATTGAGTGAATTTGATCTGTTGCTTTCCACTTAACTTGTATCCCTCTTTCGCATGACAGGGTGTCTGGTAAGAGTCAGAATCGAAGGGGATGAGGGAGAGATGGACGGAGGATGAAGTTGCAAATTGGCTCTGCCCTAAAGTGTGACCCATAAACTGGATTGGTTTGACCTCCGCTATATAAGCCAGACGACTGTAACAGATGTGTGGCATTTTTATATAGAACTCAATGTGAACTGGTTGTGTAGGGACCTCATGCTATTCAAAGCTTCCTGGCTGGTTCCTTAGGAATTGCATTCGATTGCTGTGTGTCCTATACATCGTCCTCTTGTGCAACGAGTGTGTGCATGGTCGACTCATCACCTAAGAATGGGTGGATATTTCACACCCAGTCTTCCTGGATCTGTTACATGATTTGCAGCAGCAGGTGATGTCATCAGCTGGAGCGCAGTTATGAGTCATTGTTTCTGGGAGAGTAACCTAACCCTGTCCTCAAACGTGTTTTGTTTATTCTGCTCTTTAAATGCAGTTTCTGTGGTAATTATGTGTTTACCATTGACTGTGATGGACTTATGTTTTTATTGAAACAGTTTTGAAAGCATCCCACTCTAGTTCAATGTTAAACTCTTGTGTTAATACCTATTTGGCTGCTGCTCTTATCAATTTACTTACATAAGAATCTCTGCCAGCTGGTACAACTCAACAGCCAGTAAGAGTGGAATTCAGACCAGCCTTCAGCTTTAAGCCTGGCTCAGTCTGTACTGTGGTCTAGTAAGACACACTCTAAGATGGCGCTGGAATATAGCACCAACTAGCACAAGCCTAGTTCATAGTCCTGCAGGCTCTAGTTTTGTCCTATCTTGTTTATTGTCCTGTCGAGTGCTGCAAGGAGAGACCGAGTTAAGCTGCAGGTGGCCCAGAACAGAGCGGCACGTCTTGCTCTTCATTGTAAATCAGAGGGCTGATATAAATACTATGTATGGCAGTCTCTCTTGGCTAAGAGTTGAGGAGAGACTGACTGCATCACTTCTTTTTAGAAGAAACATTGTGTTAAATTCCATTTTATTTTTTGCATAGTCCAACAGCTCTGACACACACACTTACCCCACCAGACATGCCACCAGGGGTCTTTTCACAGTCCCCAAATCCAGAAATAATTTCAAGAAAGCATATACAGTATTATATAGAGCTGTTATCGCATGGAACTCCCTTCCATCTCATATTGCACAAATAAACAGCAAATCTGGTTTAAAGAAAACCGATAAAGTAACCCCTCACGGCACAACGCCTCTCCTCTATTTGGCCAAGGTAGTTTGTGTATTTATTAATATGTAGGCTACGTGTTCCTTTTTTAAATTGATGTAGTTCTGTCTTTGAGCTGTTCTTGTCTATTAATGTCATGTTTTGTGTGGACAACAGGAAGAGTAGCTAATGCTTTTGCAATAGCTAATCGATCCTAATAAAATACCAAATTCTTTAACATTACTGTTGGAGAGTTAGTTAGGCCCTAGTCTATAGAGGAAATGTATCCCTTTTTTACAAACAGGGCAGCACGTTCGTTAAGTGCTGCCCTATTTTATCATTTTCTTTCCCCCATGCCTTAATTTTCTGTCTTGTAATAAGTGTCATGCCACTCACCTCTCCCTCTCCAGATGATGAGGTGGACTTGCAGCAGAGTACGACAGGGAGTGAGGGGGGTGACTCATCAGGCGGAACCCCTCCCTCCAAACGAAAGGGCAAGTTCTCTAGCTTCGGGAATATGTTCAAGCCCTGGAAGTGGAGGAAGAAGAAGAGCAGCGAGACCTTTCTGGAAACCTCAATAGGTACCTGCCCTTTAGAAGTAGTCAAATTGATGGATGGATTGTACATCATTGTAAGGACGTGTTGAAGTTGAATGTTGTCTTATATCTTACTGATTCTGAACAAGACTGTGCCCGATGAGCTGAACCCTAGACGTTACCTTTAAGAGAGCTCAAGTCTTCATGGTCTCAGACAAGGTTACTCATCAAGCCACCTCTGTTACGGGGAAATTAAACCTATTTGTTTACTTTCAGTGTTGGAGAGGAAGATCTCAGTAAGGAGACCTCGTCAGGAGCTGATTGACAGAGGATTGCTGAAAGAACTGCCGGAGAATGGTATGCAGACTAGCGCCCGTGTCCACAAAGCATGTCAGTAGGAGTGCTGGTCAAGGATCAGGCCTTTTGATTATAATAAAAAAAGATTATATGGACAGATTCTGGATCAGCACTCCCTACTCGTAGATGCTTTGTGGATACGGGCCCTGATCATAGTGGAGTAGACAAAGGCCTACATAAATACTAGTAGCCTATAATTTATCAATGGGAAACAAAACTGATAGTTGGGTAACACTTTTAGAGAATGCTGAGATGTAGAGAATATCTTTGCTGACCTCAAATTCCTTATCAGAATGTATTTCTGTGTGACAGAGGGCAACGACGTGAACCATTCCAAAGGTCCAGTGGTGAAGAATGGCCAGCCAGTACCTATGGATGTTGACCGGGTCTCAGAGACTGGGATCAAGGTGTCCCGGGGGGAGGCAGGCCCAGGGCTCAACCCCACCTGGCTACCCCAGGGAGAGGATCCACGGCGGGGCAGCGTCCCTTCAGACGACCCCCGGAGCAGGAGCCGGGTACCCTCTGACGCCTCGCGCTCCAACCGAGCCCCACTAGACGTAGACTCACACGCCAGGCTATCAGTCATAGATCTGGAGAGACGGAGTAGAGTGCCGTCTGACGTGTCAGAGAGGAGAGGAGGGTCACTACCGAGAGGACCTGCTCCGGAGGAGGGGAGGCAACGGAAAGAGGATAAAGAGGACAAGAGAGAGGAGAGGAGAGACTGGAAAGAGGAGAGGAGAGACTGGAAAGAGGAGAGGAGAGACTGGAAAGAGGAGAGGAGAGACTGGAAAGAGGAGAGGAAAGAGGAGAGGAGAGACTGGAAAGAGGAGAGGAAAGAGGAGAGGAGAGACGGGAAAGAGGAGAGGAGAGACGGGAAAGAGGAGAGGAGAGACGGGAAAGAGGAGAGGAGAGACGGGAAAGAGGAGAGGAGAGACGGGAAAGAGGAGAGGAGAGACGGGAAAGAGGAGAGGAGAGACGGGAAAGAGGAGAGGAGAGACGGGAAAGAGGAGAGGAGAGACGGGAAAGAGGAGAGGAGAGACGGGAAAGAGGAGAGGAGAGACGGGAAAGAGGAGAGGAGAGACGGGAAAGAGGAGAGGAGAGACGGGAAAGAGGAGAGGAGAGACGGGAAAGAGGAGAGGAGAGACGGGAAAGAGGAGAGGAGAGACGGGAAAGAGGAGAGGAGAGACGGGAAAGAGGAGAGGAGAGACGGGAAAGAGGAGAGGAGAGAGGACAAGAGAGAGGAGAGGAGAGACGGGAAACAGGACAAGAGAGAGGAGAGGAGAGACGGGAAAGAGGAGAGGAGAGACGGGAAAGAGGAGAGGAGAGACGGGAAGGAGGAGAGGAGAGGTCCTCGTGATGAGAGGGAGGAGAGAGACAACAAGGAAAAGAGAGACCGGCGAGAGGAGAGGGAAAGGAGGGACAGAGATGATCGAGAGAAGAGCGAAGAGAAGGAGGACAAGGAGAAGAGAGGAGAAAAAGATGACAGAAGAGAGGGAAAAGAGAGAAGAGATGATCGTGAGAAAAGAGAGGACAGGAGAGATGACCGGGAAAGAAAAGATGACCGGTACAAGATAATTGTTCGTGAAAAGGCAGATGAAAGGAGAGATGATGGGGAACAAAGGGGGGAGGAGAGGGATAGGAGGAGGAGTCCTCCTAGGCCTGCTAAACCAGAGACCCTCTTGAGATGTTTTGAAGAGGGTCGTCCTGTGGTCAGACTTCACTCTGAGATGGAGCTAAGGCAGAGTCTCCAGAAGACCTCCTCAGAGGACCTCCGTAGCAGGGTCCGTCCTGCCTCTGAGGCTTACCGCGGGAGCACCCTGCCCAGGTACATGCCATCTGAGGAGATCAAAGGAGGGGAGACCCGCGGACGAGCAGGTAAGAAACAGCCTGTGGCGTAAAATTCAATGCATTCGCTGAAGGTTGCTCTGAAGTTGTTGAAGTTGAACAATTCTTAGTGGAACGAAGCTTCGTTTATTGGGCACTTGGCAAGTGCAATTTGTTACTGTCTGCTAGTTGAGTGTCTAGGAGATTCTGTTTTGTATATCTGGTAACGCTGTGAATCTCCTTGTTCTCAGCCCTGTGAAAGGTGTGAGGACTTGACCAGAATCCGTCTTTAGTTAATCTGTTAAAAAGCTGCTTATTGTCCAACGTTGAGTTGCAGCTTATCTCAGCTCTGTGTTCTATGTGCTCAGCACTGTACAGTAACAGTGTGCTTGTTGTGGTTGTACTTTGAGCCCTGGGATCAGGGGGAATAGAAACTCCTATTGTCCTCCTGACCTCCCCCCCCTCTCTCTCTCTCTCTCTCTGTGTGTGTGTCCTGTGCCTGTCTGTAGAGTCCACTGGTGTCCGCTTCGCCCCTGTCCACACCCCAGATCCTGACTCCTCCCGTAGAGAGCTGCCTCCTACCAAACAGGCCATGCTCCCTCCTAAGAGCCACCCCACTATCACCACCTCCACGGAGCCTGTCCGGACCTCCACCCCACCCTCCTCCTCTACCTCCCCTGCTGTAGCAGTGGCCAAGCCCGCCAGGACTGTCTCCCTGATCATCAGTGATGACCCTCCTCCCACCCACTCCAACCCTGTCCCCCTGTACGTTCCAGCCAGGTACCCCCCTCCTCCACCACGGGGGAATCGGCCACTCCTCCCCCCGTACCCCCCCATGCCAAGCAGCCACCTGTACCCCCACCCAAACCCACCAACCGCAACAGCAACCCTGCTCTGCTTGGTGAGTTAACCCTGACCTTTTTCAACCCAAGTGTCTTTTTCAGTGTCATGGTTAGACTCGATGCATACTGAAACGCAGGGTGTTGTTCTATACAGTAACTTGGCCTTTTCTCCTGGATTTTCTCAAATCCTGCGTCCTCTCGTCTTGTCGCCTCCTTTTGAAAAAGGTCAAAGGTAATCGAGGAGAGGGAATGTGGATGAAAATGCTCTTGTATGAAATGACTCGCCTTCTCCACTCGCTTGTCATCAGTCAAATTACGTTTACAGGGGTGGATCCCAAAATTTGTGTAAAGTGATAAAACACATTAAGTTAGTTGTGCAAGACATTTTCAGTAGCATATCGTTTGTAAATGTTTGCATAATTTTCTCCTTCAAGAAAACAACAGCTGGTTCAAAGGGGGTGTGACAGATTTCAGAACTCTGCCGCAAAGGACTCCGGGTAGGAGACACTTGTGCTTCCTCGCCAAAAGGAGGCTATCAAGGAGGGGAGAACTAGCTTCCGTTTGCCTATTAGCAAATTGACACACTCCTCAACCACTCTTCAGTTTCCGGCTCACTGAAAAGGCCCTAGTCTGCATTTTCAGTATACATCAAGACACTCTCCAAAGAGAGGGGCAGGGGGTTTGTCTTTGCCGCGTTTATGCAAGCACAACATACACACACACATTGCCGCACTGGCACTCCTCCGACAGGCTGGGAGTGACTCCGGAGCGTCCAGTGCTCTGATTGGCTGCCTCAGTGTTCTGTGTCTTCTTACCCAGCATGCTGCAGCTGCCCTAGGTCGGAGCCCATCCCAACAGTCAATGTAGTAACAGTTGTTGTGACGCAATTAGAACATTCCAATGCCATTCTGAAGGTGTGGCCCTCATAGATGCGTTACTCCATTTCACACTCACTCCGTAATCATACAGCGGACATCTGCTGAACATAAAGTTGTGTGCAGCAGAAATGATAGTTTTCATCATTTGGATCTCCTCTCTGATAGGCTTTCAGAGTCTGAATTCTGATTGGCTGCTACAGTGACACACTCAGCAAGTCTTAAGTCCTGCAGCTGCTGCTGTTTTCCCTCCATGTCTCCTGGCTAATCCCAGGGGTCAGTGGTTATATCATATACAGAGTGTACAAAACTTTAGGGTCACCTGCTCTTTCCATGACATAGACTGACCAGGTGAAAGCTATGATCCCTTATTGATGTCACATGTTAAATCCACTTCAATGAGTGTAAATCAAGGGGAGGAGATGGGTTAAGTAATGATTTTTAAGCCTTGGGACAACTGAGACATGGGTTGTGTGTGTGTGCCATTTAGAGGGTGAATGAGCAAAACAAAAGATTTAAGTGCCTTTGAACAGGGCATGGTAGTAAGTGCCAGGGGCACTGGTTTGAGTGTGTCAAGAACTGCAACGCTGCATGGTTTTTCACACTCAACAGTTTCCCGTGTGTATCAAGAATGGTCCGCCACCCAAAGGACATCCAGCCAACTTGACACAACTGTGGGAAGTGTTGGCGTCAACATGGGCCAGTGTCCCTGTGGAACGCTTTCGACACTTTGCAGAGCCCAAGCCCCTACAAATTGAGGCTGTTCTGAGGGAAAAGGGGGGTGAAACTCAATATTATGAAGGTGTTCCTAATGTCTTGTACACTCGGTGTATATAACCCTGTCATTGGTCATATTGCAAACATCCATTCTCTCTGTTGGAGAAAAGTGGTTTATGTATCATCACAATATGTACATACAATAGGTCTACATCCTCACCAGACAATCATGTATTTATCTGTCAGCTTTCTATCCTTAGAGGCTAAATATTAGATTTAGTAAGATATTAGTTTAGATATTAATTGAGGTAACAATCTGCCTAGCTGGGCAACAGTGACCAGTTATTCAGTGTCCCGCACCTTCAAGCAGCCTGCTGAAGGCCTTGACCTCTGACCTCCCTCATCTCTGTCAGTGTCCACATTGAACAGGGCCTCCAGGGTCCAAGGTCCCCTTTCTCCTCACTACTGTACCAGCTGGAGAAGGCAGGGGGAGCTGGGCCTGTACCTTTCACTGCCCACCTACCTCCACCGCCGACAGACTGAACAAGCCTGCTCAGGTACCCTGTCCTGAGGGGCGCAACCCAAGCCTGCCATGCTGTGACGCTGTCCTTCTGAATAACCATAACCGCTCCACAGCGCGTTTTGTTGCACACCACCAAGTCTAATGCCTGACCGGTGTCTATAACAACTGAATAACTGTTACCCATTCTGCCCATAGCCCATGGTGTGAAGCACCACCAGCATAGATCGATGGTCCCCCACTACTTCATTCATTGCATGTCGGATTGAGTTGTTGCTAAACTAACTTGACTTGGCTGGAATAAAAACAATGCATGGAAGTTAAGATAACTGCCAGGCAGTGTGCCTCAGCTCGTTGGATGACTTCGATGAGAGACTGCGGAGACGTGTGAAATGACTTCAAAATAATGGATTCGGACTAATAAAATGCTTTTCTGGTTGTTTTCAAATGAATCAGGCTTGAATCCTGCTGTGAAAGATTTCCATCTAAACCATAGGGTTAGATGTGTACCGTTCTGCTAATGTCCAGGCCTGATATCATCATGCTTTTTAAATATGTTCCATCTATCCACTGGTAAGTCGTGCATTGTGCCTTCATGAAACTAAACAAGTCATGATAATCCTTTTAACCAGTTTGCTTGAGTGTGAATGTGATGCCTTTTATATTTCAGATTAGTAACACTCTTTCTCTTTCAGTTCTGTTTTCTGTGTCTACTGCGTGTCAGTCCTTGTTTAATGACTAGTATTCATTCTGTTGTGTGTTTTGTTCCATAGCGGAGCTCTCTCAGGTTGGCAGTGGTATCATCGTTGTTCCTGCCCCCACCAGGCGCTCTCCTCCCACTCCGCCCAAGAGGATGACCCCCGTCACCAAGCACCACTCTGGCGACCCTGAGCCAGAGACCTCGGGCCCCTCTGGTTCTGTCCCAGTCCCCATACCTACTGTCTCTGTACCCCCCAGCACAGACCGAGACGACACCAGGGACACCCTCAGAGCAGTAGGGTTCAAACTACCCACCTCTGACCCTGCACCAGCACCCCGACCTCTGTCCCATATACCCACGTCCACTCCCAGCTCCCACCCCCACTTACAGCTCCCCAACCCTGCCTCCGCACCCCTCCCGGTCCCACTCTCCTTCCCTCAGAAGGACCCTCCCAGCCCAACCACAGAGCCGCCCAGCCACCCCCCAGCCTCAGTCCCAGCCATCCCCCTTCACATCCTGATCCAGCGGGCCCTGTGCTCCCCCAGCCCGGCTCAGGCTAACCCAGATGGGTCCCAAAGAGCGCACTCCATGCTGTTTGAGTCCCCCCCAGAGTTCCTCACTGAGGCTGGAGGCCGACGCTCCCTACCCGTCACCATAGAACCCCTCAGACTGTGAGTATACTACTCTATCATACTTCCATAATGTCACAGCATATCTATTAACCACAGTACAAATGGGAACAATATTTATGCTGAGCTAAAAACGTGACTTTGATCATTGCAATAGATTAAGACATGTACAGTTGAAGTCAGAAATTTAAATATACCTTAGCCAAATATATTTAAACTCAGTTTTTCACAATTCCTGACATTTAATTCTACAAATTCCCTGTCTTAGGTCAGTTAGAATCACCACTTTATTTCAAGAATGTGAAATGTCAGAATAGTAGTAGAGAGAATGATTTATTTCAGCTTTTATTTCTTTCATAACATTCCCAGTGGGTCAGAAGTTTACATACACAATTAATATTCGATAGCATTGCCTTTAAATTGTTTAACTTGGGTCAAACGTCAAAGCCTTCTACAAGCTTCCCACAATAAGTTGGGTGAATTTTTGTCCCATTCCTCCTGACAGAGCTGGTGTAACTGAGTCAGGTTTGTAGGCCTCCTTCCTTGCACATGCTTTTTAAGTTCTGCACACACATTTTCTATGGGATTGACGTCAGGGCTTTGTGATGGCCACTCCAATACCTTGACTTTGTTGTCCTTAAGCTATTTTGCCACAACTTTGGAAGTTTGCTAGCGGTCATTGTCCATTTGGAAAACCCATTTGAGACCAAGATTTTAACTTCCTGACTGATATCTTGAGATGTTGCTTCAAAATATCCACATAATTGTTCTGCCTCATGATGCCATCTATTCTGTGAAGTGCACCAGTCCCTCCTGCAGCACAGCACCCCCACAACGTGATGCTGCCACCCCCGTGCTTCACAGTTGGGATGGTGTTCTTCGGCTTGCAAGCCTCTCCCTTTTTCCTCCTAACAAAATGATGGTCATTATGGCCAAACAGTTCTATTTGTGTTTCATCAGATCAGAGGACATTTCTCCAAAAAGTATGATCTTCGTCTCCATGTGCAGTTGCAAACCGTAGTCTGGCTTTTTAATGGCGGTTTTGGAGCAGTGGCTTCTTCCTTGATATAACCCGACTTGTTTTACTGCGGATATAGATACTTTTGTACCGGTTTCCTCCAGCATCTTCACAAGGTCCTTTACTGTTGTTCTGGGATTGATTTGCACTTTTCTTACCAAAGTACGTTCATCTCTAGGAGACAGAACACGTCTCCTTCCTGAGCGGTATGACGGCTGAGTGGTCCCATGGTGTTTATACATGCGTACTATTGTTTGTACAGATGAACGTGATACCTTCAGGCGTTTGGAAATTGCTCCCAAGGATGAACCAGACTTGTGGAGGTCTACAATTTTTTTTCTGGTCTTGGCTGATTTATTTAGATTTTTTCTGAGTTTGAAGGTAGGCCTTGAAATACATCCACAGGTACACCTCCAATTGACTCAAATAATGTCAATTAGGCTATTAGAAGATTCTAAAGCATGATATAGTTTTCTGGAATTTTCCAAGCTGTTTAAATGTACAGTCAACTTAGTGTATGTAAACTTCTGACCCACTGGAATTGTGATACAGTGAATTATAACTGAAATAATCTGTCTGAAAACAATTGTTGGAAAAATTACTTGTCAAGCACAAAGTAGATGTTCTAACCGACTTGCCAAAACTGTAGTTTGTTAACAAGAAGTTTGTGGAGTGGTTGAAAAACAAGTTTTAATGACTCCAACCTAAGTGTATGTAAACTTCCGACTTCAACTGTATATGCATACATCATACCCACTTGATCACTCTCTATTCAACAGTCAGATTCAATGAACATTTGTCCCTCTCTCTCCAGACCTGAGGATGATGACTTTGACATGGAGGAGGAGTTGGAGAAGCTTCACCCCAGAAGGATGCTGCCCCCCAGGCAGCCTGAGCTGGAGCCCAGGAGCAGGAGGGGTCTGGTGGTCGATCCCAGGGTCAGTGTCATCCCAGAGGGCCGGGGGCCCGGAGACAGCAGTGAGGAGGATGAGGAGACCGACTCTGACGGACCCATTCTCTACAGAGATGACGATGAAGACGAGGACGACGATCCACCAAGTAAGTAATGTGAAGTTTGGTGATAATGCCACGTGTCTGGTGTAGATGTGAAGTCTGGTGATAATGCCACGTGTGTCTGGTGTAGATGTGAAGTCTGGTGATAATGCCACGTGTGTCTGGTGTAGATGTGAAGTCTGGTGATAATGCCACATGTGTCTGGTGTAGATGTCAAGTCTGGTGATAATGCCACGTGTCTGGTGTAGATGGGAAGTCTGGTGATAATGCCACGTGTGTCTGGTGTAGATGTCAAGTCTGGTGATAATGCCACGTGTGTCTGGTGATAATGCCACATGGGTCTGGTATAGATTTCAATGTCAAACTCAAAGTAAGTACAGTACTATCAAGGAAGGCCCTTTCATTATTAGTAAAAAAGTATCAATAAGGGATATTCCAAATCGGTCTTTCTATTTTCTTCCTTCATTGTATGTATTTTACTACTTGCAGGTAAAGCTAACATGCTGACCAGAACAGACACGTTGCGTGACCGAGCGCCACAAAATACATTTAGAAATCCATGTTGTTCAATTATTGCACCCACACTGCTCGCGTGCGTCAACGAGCGTCTGCGACGCCAAGGGCTAAAATAGAAGTCATTCCTATTTCTGACGCAGATCGCTCTGAAAGTCCTGCCTCTCCCATCTCCTCATTGGTTTATAGAAGCAGGTACCCACGTGCCATCTCCTCATTGGTTATACCCACGTGGGTGATTGAAAGACTAACTTTGTTGCCGGTTGTCGTGGTAATACTATGAAAGTTTAGATGCGATCACCATATAAGTTCAAAGATGAAAAAGCCTGGAAAGAGGAGAGATGACTAGAAACAATTCCTTTGGCCGTTTTATGTGTGGATTAATTGTCGGAGTAGAGGACCTTGTGCATCTCAGGTAAAATAACAACTCAATGTTTATATCCCAGGGCAAAATACATTTATGCACGATGGCGCACGCGCGTTGCCGGTTTGGGTTCCGTGTTAACCCAAATGAGAAGTGTAATCTGAAGTTTACCATTTTCAAATGTGATGTAGAGCGAAAGTATTGTCCCATGTTACTGGAACTGTTTGTCTGCACCACCCAGGTGCCTTGGCCAGCCGTGTGACGAGGAAGGACACCCTGGCCCTGAAGCTGGAGAGAGAGGAGCGGGAGGGAGGAGAGGGACAAGACGGAGTCGGCTGGCAGAGCAGAGAGCAGTGGGAGGCACTCAAGAACAAGATCGGTACCACGCTCAACAGGTAACTACATCTAGAGATCGCTGTGAGTTGGGGAGGGGGGTGTTCCCCTACCCTAAATGTGTGTGTGTTGTGTGTTTCTCTAATCAGGAGGTTGAGTCAGAGACCCACAGCAGAGGAGTTGGAGCAGAGAAACATCCTTCCAGGTAACTCTCTTTCCCTCTTTCTCTGTCACTTCTATTTTTTCAGTCAATATCAACTTCATGGTTCATCTCCCCTCGCAGTTGGTTTAATGTCCTTCTCCTCTAGATAGACAAGCATCGCTCTGGTTTTACTAGTAACCCAAAACCATCTATTACGATACATCAGTCTGTCTGCCCTATAGATGCCCCCTTGTGGTTTGTAAGAGTACTTACATAAAATAAAAGCGATGACTTGATTCATGGTGCAATTTGACCATTGCTCTTGTTTGTTCTTGAGTTTAGCATTGGCACCAAAATGGTAGTGCCAACACTTTTTAGAATTTCATATATTGTCCAAAAGGTGTTTTCACTCATGTAGCCTACAGGTAAAGTTTTTCACGTTTGTTTTCTGGTTATCTTTAGACTCTGAAAGCACTACTTAAAAGCGTTGTCCTTAGACAGCTCTGTAAAAGGACTACATAATGTTCAGACTGCAGTGTATCTAAGACAATGCACTTCCTTGTCCCAGAGGGTAAAGACTGATTAAAACGACTCCCGTTACTCCTGTGAAGACGCCAGGAGAAGCTCAGGGCCCGGAGTGCTGGTCTAGGATCAGGTCCCCCCCTGACCATATAATCATATTCATTATGATCTAAAAAGGAAAAACGGATTCTAGATCAGCACTCCTATTCTGATACGCTTAGTGAATATGGGCCCTGGTCCAGTCTACCATTTTCTCTCTCTCTGACTAGAGGCATGTTTTTGTTCTGTCTCTGATGGGATGGAATGTCTTGTCTTATTGTAGCCAGGAACGAAGCTGATATCAGGGCAGAGCGGAGCGAGATCAAACGCAGACTCACCAGAAAGGTTAGCCTGACTCACTCTCTCACACACACACACACACACACACACACACCTAACACACACACAAACACTGCAGAATTTAAACACATTTAGATACAGTACACCAATGTGCATACACACACACCGGTGACAAAGCCATCGTACACGGATATAGAAATAAAACACTCAAATGTAACTGACCAGAGTTTATCATTTTAGTTGGACAGTAGTCACTCAGTGTGTTTTCTCTCTACCTCCCCCCAGCTGTCCCAGAGGCCCACCATAGCAGAGCTTCAGGCCAGGAAGATCCTGCGTTTCCATGAGTACGTAGAGTGTACCACGACTCAAGACTACGACCGCCGTGCAGACAAACCTTGGACTAAGCTCACTCCCTCCGACAAGGTGAGTCGCAGTTAAGCGACTAACTAAATACAATTGTAGATTGTAAAAGATTGGTAAAAAAAATGGTAAAAAATTCAACTATAGTATAGTGATAAATCTTTAACATCTTTGTACCTTTATAAGTCCTGAGGTTCTTTACTTAACCATTTCAGCAGGGTTTGGAATTCTAGACATACAGTTGAAGTGGGAAGTTTACATACACCTTAGTCAAATACATTTGAACTCAGTTTTTCAAAATTCCTGACAATAAATCCTAGTCAAGATTCCCTGTCTTTGGTCAGTTAGGATTACAACTTTATTTGAAGAATGTGAAATATCAGAATAATAGTAGAGAATGATTTATTTCAGCTTTAATTTCTTTCATCACATTCCCAGTGGGTCTGAAGTTTACATACACTCAATTAGTATTTGGTTGCATTGCCTTCAAATTGTTTAAGGTGGGTCAAACATATTGGTGGGTCAAACGTCCCCCTTTTTCCTCCAAACATAACAATGGTCATTATGGCCAAACAGTTCTATTTTTGTTTCATCAGACCATAGGACATTTCTCCAAAAAGTACTATCTTTGCCCCATGTGCTGTTGCAAACTGTAGTCTGGCTTTTTTATGGCGGTTTTGGAGCAGTGGCTTCTTCCTTGCTGAGCGGCCTTTCAGGTTATGTCGATATAACCCGACTTGTTTTACTGTGAATATAGATACTTTTGTACCAGTTTCCTCCAGCATCTTCACAAGGTCCTTTGCTGTTCTGGGATTGATTTGCACTTTTCTTACCAAAGTACGTTCATCTCTAGGAGACGGAACGCGTCTCCTTCCTCAGCGGTATGACGGCTGCGTGGTCCCATGGTGTTTATACTTGTGTACTATTGTTTGTACAGATGAACGTGGTACTTCAGGTATTTGGAAATTGCTCCCAAGGATGAACCAGACTTGTGGAGTTCTACAAAAAAAAATCTAATGTCTTGGCTGATTTATTTTGATTTTCCTATGATGTCAAAGGCACTGAGTTTGAAGGTAGGCCTTGAAATACATCCACAGGTACACCTCCAATTGACTCAAAAGATGTCAATTAGCCAATCAGAAGTTTCTAAAGCCATAACAACATAATTATCTGGAATTTTCCAAGCTGTTTAAAGGTACAGTCAACTTAGTGTATGTGAACTTCTGACCCAGTGAAATAATCTGTCTGTAAAACAATTGTTGGAAAAGTTACTTGTCATACACAAAGTAGATGTTCTAACCGATTTGCCAAAACTGTAGTTTGTTCACAAGAAATTTGTGGAGTGGTTGAAAAACGAGTTTTAATGACTCCAACCTAAGTGTATGTAAACTTCTGACTTCAACTGTATACCGTGTCAAACTAAAATCCCAAGAATGCAATATAACCGCTGCTTAATTGCTTTGCCTGAGTTGTCCCCAGAGTATACCAGTTAAGCTAGGAGAAGAGGTTGAAACACAAATTATTGCATACTTTCTGCTATTCAGAGGTTTAAAATCCCTGAGGAAAAAAAATTGTTTGACCATTTCTTTGATTAAAACTGAGGTCTTAAATCATTTGCTGTTTTGTTTTTTAAATTTGCAGGACTTTTATTGACAAGTTAAAAATCTTCAGAGGTTGATATTTATGAGTTTTGAGGTGCCAGGATTTGGATATGGGGCAGTGTGCCATCGCAAATACGTCTGACAGCTGGAGAGAACATACTCTGTGGCTCCATTTTCATTTTATTCATATCCAAAAAAGGCTCATTCTGAACTATAGGCACTGATCTATTGATCTGTTTCTGTACTGTACATTAACGTGTAGACCTGCTCCAGGATGTTGCTGTCTGTACAGTGCATCACATAACACCTGACTCAATCTTTGCTCTCTATTCTATTCAATCTAGGCTGCCATCCGCAAGGAACTGAACGAGTTCAAGAGCTCTGAGATGGAGGTTCACGAAGAGAGCAGGATCTATACCAGGTTAGTGCCCTATCCATTACCAATATTTATTTTATTTACTCATACCCTGACCCGGGACCCCAAACTAACCAAGGTTTCTCTAAAACTCGAACTGTGGTTGAGATTTTGCAAGTTGAAACCCTAGATCTTCTTAGCCAGTGCACATTATGACTTTTCTCTGTCCCCACTCCTCAGATTCCATCGGCCTTAGCTGTGCTCCCTGGCCCGGCTGCAGAGCAAGTACTTAAATGCAATACTGAGCCGGGGGGTTGCAGGACTGCAATACAGAGCACACAGACCCCTGGTGACTGCAATTTCCACAGCCCCCTGTCCTGGCACAAGCCTGTTCCTCTCCTGTAAGGAACACTGTTGATGGCTACATCTGAAACCATGGACTAGAGGTGTATAGCCTGTCTAAACATGGACTATGGATGTGGCCCCTCAGTCTATCCAGTCATTGTTAAAACCACAGACTAGAAGTGTGGCCTATAGATAAACGACTTGCATCTAAAACCATGGACTAGGGATTTGGCCTCTTGGTCAAACCACTTACTGTTAAAACCATGGACTAGAGGTGACCTCCATCGGTCCAACCCCTTGCATATGAATCCATGGGACTACTGGTACTACTGTACTCCAGCGTTGATCTGCCTGACCAGACAACCCACAGGGAGAGCTGGAGAAGAACTAGCTGGACAAGGTTTAGTGGTTTAGGCCTATTTCAGCTGCCATTTTGTAGATTCCCTGTGCCAACACTGACTATCAGAATAGGAAGGACAAGAGGGACAGACGGCGATTGTGACAAAGGATGTCCTGTTTTGTTCCTCACATCACCTCCATTCTCTGTCGTTCCCTAAAGCAAGAATGTTCCCAAGAGGCCTTTACTGTACCTGGTTTTTAGAGTTCCTTCAACACTTTGCCCTATTTTTAATTGAGAACAGAAAATAATTATATACGTACTGATTGTCGATCATGACGATGGTCAACATTAGTACACGGTAGTATTAATGATTTAATGTTCAACTAAATGTGATACAGAACTTTGTTAGACTACATGACGCTGGTGAAACCCTGAAACGTGTGTTTATGGGTACCCAATGGTACCGCCCTTATCTCTAATGGGACAATACATGGAGTGGTACGGAAACTGTGCGTAGTAAATGTGAAATGGCTATAGCTAGCCTACATGTCGGTTATGGGTTTAGTTGTCCAACCACAAGACATGAGTTAAATTGAAACTCAAATGTAGTGTCTACTAGTCAGCTATCTAGCTGTGTTACATAGACCTTATTCAGCATCGCTCCATTGTCCCCATACACAATGATGTGCATTTTAACTGCGTGCTGTTGATTATCTAAGTGATTTTGTGACAGCCCATAATATAAGCTGACTAATCGTTTGTTCAGCGTAGTAATAAGGAACCATATTGTTAAAATGGACATTTAAAGTTAAAAAAAAAAAAAAATCAGGAAGTTGTACAATTTGAAACGTTAGAACTAATATAATTTAAGACACAACCTAAAGCTTACGTACACTATAATTATTTAACGGTTGATTTTGAAAGACTGCGGCAGGAACATGGATATATTTTTACTTCACATTGTTACTTTGTGTATGTAGGTCATTGGTTGGCCTCAGCTGTATAGACTTATCCTGTAGATTGATTTCATTGACTTTATATTATGTCTTCCTAATGTTAAAATAAATGTGTTTTTAAATGTAATTAAAGCGTTACAACAGTGCTATTTTCTAATAATGTTACAGAAATTGGTACCGAAACAGGGTTCCCTTATTTTACAGATGTTTTGTTTTTTATAAAGAGATCTTTAAAATGATTTGCAAACCTACTGTATAAATGAATGGTCAACTCTCACTCAAATTAAAATAAATGGTTTATCATCCTAAAGAATGTTGTCAACTTGTCATTATCCCAACCACTTGCCTTTTGAAATATACTCCAGGCGAGGGCAGTATTATACTGTACAAGATCTATTGTTTGGCTGCATCTTCAGACTCTTCTGTGTGGAAATCTCAGGGAAACGTTGTGTGTTTTGGGTCAACAATAGCCATCAAACTATTATGAACCTTCACTATCGTCATACATGCAGATGAAACGTGTAGCCTAACTCTGGTAATAGTGTTCTTGTATTCTTCTTCAACTGTTGATACAGGGGATAAACAGCCTTCCTTGATCAGACATGTTATATCATACTGCACATCAAACCCCAAGTTAAATCGGGTCCTATTTGCTCCTCTTTACAGCCTTTGAAATGCTAATTATCAAGCCACGTAATAGAGACGTGTTCATTGTGCCCACTCGACCTCATGTTAGTTCTTCTAAGCCAATTAGCTGTAGAATATTGTTATGCAAGTTTTTTAGCAAAGTGAATATCTAATACTCTTCCACTCTTTCTTTCTTTATTGCCTTTCATCTTTGCTGATGTATTCTGTTTTTTATTGTTCCATTTTTTTCTTTCATTGAGTCCTTGGACTATCAATTGTGGACAATGTGTTCCACCCACAATAGCCATCAGTGGGTCCTCTCCTTACCAATACCAACGTCATTCAGAACAGCTGCACCATCGAGAGCATCTTGACTGGCTGCATCACTGCTTGCTAAGGCAAATACATGGTGCTACAGAGGGTGGTGTGGGTGGCACAGTACAGCACTGGGTCCGAGCTCCCTGCCATCCAGGACCTCTATCAGCCGGTGTCAGAGGAGGGCCTGGAAAATGAACGAAGACTTCAGCCACTCAAGCCGTAGACTGTTCACTCTGCTACCATCCGGGCAAATGGTACTGGACCATCTGCTCTTGGACCGGTTCTACCCCCAAGCCATAAGACTGCTAAATACTCTGGGTATACATTTAGTGAACTGTCTTGCACGGACTCTATGCCCACTTTAAACGTGTTGGCTGACAATGTCACAAATGATGCGTGCGCATCTGATGCCTGTGGTGTTATGATTCGGATTGGTCAGATAGTTGGCAACATTGGTAAGAAGCTGCCATGTGGGGAATCGTAGTTGGCTCGTACTATATCTTGACTCTTGTCATGTCTATGCTAATATGACAAACATTTACTAGCTAACCGACAGCTGTAACTATGTACAGTATGAGACAAGTGCTCATTGTGCAAATGTAATTGTTTTCAATAAACATTTGGAAAGTAAATATATTTTACATGTTGTCAACAATCTAAAGCCAACCCCATAGTTGTGCATTAATCAGATTTGTTTCAACCAATACAAATGTACTTCTTTAGCCTGAATGAAAAGCCCTGTCTGGAGAGCCAGGCACAGCTCAACACCCATCGAACACCATCCCTACTGTCAAGCATGGTTGTGGCAACATCGTGCTATGTGGATGCCTTGAATGGAGCCAAATTAATGCAGCCAAATACAGGGAAATCCTTGAACCTACCTGCTTCAGAGTGCAAACAATCTTAGACTGATGCGAAGATTTACGTTCCAACAGGACAATGACCTCAAGCATACAGCCAAAGCAACACTGGAATGGCTTCAGATCAAGAATTTGAAAGTCATTGTGTGGCCCACACTTGAATCCCATTTCAAATCTGTGGAAAAACTTGAAGATTAATGTTCACTGTTGCTCCCCATCTAACTTAACAGAGCTTGATAAACTCTGCAGGGGGTAATGGGAGAAAATCCCCGAATCCACATGTGCAAAGCTGATGAAGACACCCAAGAAGACTCAAAGCTGTAATTGCCGGCAAAAGTATTCCTGTAGTTCATTTTCAGTAAATGAATGTGCAAAAATGTTAGTTTTTTTAAATAAAAAAATGTTTCACTTTGTCATTATGGGGTATTGTGTGTAGATGTAAAAAAATATATTTTATATATTTTGAATTCAGGCTGTAACAACAAAATGTGGGGATAAAGCCAAGGGTATGAATTGTATCTGAAGGTACTGTGTACACACACACACACACTACACCGACACTCACAACCCCCGACGCACGCGCGCGCATGCTGCCAACACACGTTCACATTCATCATATACTGCTCCTATTCTGTACTTTTTTCTTCTTATCTATCCTATTGCCTAGTCAATTACGAAGGATACACTGCTTTCTCGGGAATGGGCCCAAATCCTCATCATTTACGTGAAGAAAAGACTGAGAAAAAGGGGGCGGAGGTCTGGCTGCCTTCTGAGAATTCGTAGGGGAGTGAGTAAACCTCCACTACCATCCGTTCTATTGGCCTACGTGCAATCATTGGGAAATAAAATGGATGATAGACGATCAAGGCTATCCTTCCAACGGGACATTAAAAACGATCTTATGTTTCACAGAGTCTAGGCTGAACGACGACATGGAAAATATAGAGCTGGCAGGATTTTCTATGCATCGGCAGGACAGAGGCGCTACGTCTGATAAGAGTGGGGAGTGGTGGGGTGTGTGTCTATTTGTCAGCAACAGCTGGTGTGCAATGTCTGATATTAAAGAGGTCTTTAGGTATTGCTCACCTCAGGTAGATTACATTATGATAAGCTGTAGACCACACTATCTACCAGGAGAGGTTATATATATTATTTGTAGCTGTCTATTTACCACTTCAAACTGATGCTGGCACTAATAACGCACTCAACCAGTTGTATGAGGCCATAAGAAAACAAGATAATGCTTATCCAGAAGTGGTGCTCCTAGTGGCCGGGGACTTTAATGCAGGCAAACCTGAAATCCGTTTCACCTCATTTCTACCAGCATGTCACATGTGCAACCAGAGGGGAAAAAAACTCTAGACCACCTTTACTCCACACACAGAGACGCTTACAAAGCTCACCTTTGCCCTCCATTTGGCAAGTCTGACCATAATTCTATCCTCCTGATTCCTGCTTACAAGCAAAGATTAAATCTGGAATTACTAGTGACTCACTCAATACGGAAGTGGTCAGATGACATGGATGCTACGCTACAGGAATGTTTTGCTAGCACAGACTGGAATATGTTCCTGGATTCATCCAATGGCATTGGAGTATATCACCTCAGTCATCAGCTTCACAGTGACCGTACGTACATATCCCAACCATAAGCCATGGATTACAGGCAACATCCGCATCGAGCTAAAGGCTAGAGCTGCCGCTTTCAAGGAGTGGGACACTAATCAGGACGCTTATAAGAAATCCCACCACGCCCTCAGACGAACCATCACCATCAAATCGTCAATACAGGAATAAGATTGAATCATACTACACCGGCTCTGACACTCGTCAGATGTGGCAAGGCTTGAAAACTATTACGGACTACAAAGGGAAACTCAACCGTGAGCTGCTCAGTGACACGACCAGACGAGCTAAATGCCTTTTATGCTCACTTCGAGGCAAGCAACACTGAAGCTTGCATGAGAGCACCAGCTGTTCCCAGACAACTGTGTGATATCGCTCTCGGTAGCGGATTTGAGGAAGACCTTTAAACAGGTCAACATTCACAAAGCCACAGGGCCAGACAGATTACCAGGACCTTTACTCAAAGCATGCGTGGACCAACTGGCAGGTGTCTTTTCTCCCTGACCGAGTCTGTAATACCTTGGAACAGCCACTTTACAATAGTGCATCTAGGTCTTTTAAGGGGGGAGAAGGATTACTTTATCCTATCCTAGGTATTCCTTAAAGAGGTGGGGTTTCAGGTGTCTCCGGAAGGTGGTGATTGACTCCGCTGTCCTGGCGTCGTGAGGGAGTTTGTTCCACCATTGGGGGCCAGAGCAGCGAACAGTTTTGACTGGGCTGAGCGGGAACTGTACTTCCTCAGTGGTAGGGAGGCGAGCAGGCCAGAGGTGGATGAACGCAGTGCCCTTGTTTGGGTGTAGGGCCTGATCAGAGCCTGGAGGTACTGAGGTGCCGTTCCCCTCACAGCTCCGTAGGCAAGCACCATGGTCTTGTAGCGGATGCGAGCTTCAACTGGAAGCCAGTGGGAGAGCGGAGGAGCGGGGTGACGTGAGAGAACTTGGGAAGGTTGAACACCAGACGGGCTGCGGCGTTCTGGATGAGTTGTAGGGGTTTAATGGCACAGGCAGGAGCCCAGCCAACAGCGAGTTGCAGTAATCCAGACGGGAGATGACAAGTGCCTGGATTAGGACCTGCGCCGCTTCCTGTGTGAGGCAGGGTCGTACTCTGCGGATGTTGTAGAGCATGAACCTACAGGAACGGGCCACCGCCTTGATGTTATTTGAGAACGACAGGGTGTTGTCCAGGATCACGCCAAGGTTCTTAGCGCTCTGGGACGAGGACACAATGGAGTTGTCAACCGTGATGGCGAGATCATATGTCTGCCAGACATGCAGAGATGCGATTCGCCACCTGGTCGTCAGAAGGGGGAAAGGAGAAGATTAATTGTGTGTCGTCTGCATAGCAATGATAGGAGAGACCATGTGAGGTTATGACAGAGCCAAGTGACTTGGTGTATAGCGAGAATAGGACTCATGACTCACATCAACAGCATCATCCCGGATACCCTAGACCCACTCCAATTTTGCATACCAAATCCACAGATGACGCAATCTCAATCACACTCCACATTGTCCTTTCCCACCTGGACAAAAGGAACACCCATGTGAGAATGCTGTTCATTGACTACAACTCAGCGTTCAACACCGTAGTGCCCACAACGCTAATCACTAAGCTAAGGACCCTGGGACTAAACACCTCCCTCTGCAGCTAAATCCTGATCTTCCTGACGGGCCGCCCCCAGGTTGTAAGGGTAGGCAACAACACGTCCTCAACTGAGGGACCCCTCAGGGGTGCGTGCTTACTCCCCTCCTGTACTCCCTGTTCACCCACGACTGCATGGCCAAACACGACTCCAACACCATCATTAAGTTTGCTGACGACACAACAGTGGTAGGCCTGATTGCAAGGTCTCTGACCTCTCATCATTGTTGGTAATGTGGTGCCAGGACAACAACCTCTCCCTCAATGTGAGCAAGACAAAGGAGATGATTGTGCACTACAGGAAAAGGCGGGAGGTTTTCGATGTCTTCACTATTATTCTACAATGTAGAAAATAGTTGAAATAAAGAAAAACCCTTTAAAGAGTAGGTTTGTCCAAACTTTTGACTAGTACTGTACATCATTGGACACGACCAGGAAGTATGCCATGGGAACGTGTTGCTTTCATATCATATTAAAACCACACCATCTCCCTCCCCTCATTTAGTACCTGATGAAAGGTCTTTGGAGATCCACCATGTTTTGATTAAGAAAAGCAATAACAAGCCTTTAAGGGAATATAGTATTGTGGCCTTCAATATGTTCCCACCGTATTATAGCAGCTCTGTAGTGACAGTGTTTCTCCTTCTGCACCCTCTATCCCTTCATCCCTCTCTACCCCTCTCTTTCTCCTTCTGCACCCTCTGTCCCTTCATCCCTCTCTACCCCTCTCTTTCTCCTTCTGCAACCTCTGTCCCTTCATCCCTCTCTACCCCTCTCTTTCTCCTTCTGCACCCTCTGTCCCTTCATCCCTCTCTACCCCTCTCTTTCTCCTTCTGCAACCTCTGTCCCTTCATCCCTATCTACCCCTCTCTTTCTGCTTCTGCACCATCTGTGCCTTCATTCCTCTCTACACCTCTCTTTCTCCTTCTGCACCTTCTGTCCCTTCATCCCTCTCTACCCCTCTCTTTCTCCTTCTGCACCCTCTGTCCCTTCATCCCTCTCTACCCCTCTCTTTCTCCTTCTGCACCCTCTGTCCCTTCATCCCTCTCTACCCCTCTCTTTCTCCTTCTGCCCATATCTCTCCTTCCCCATCTCTCTTCTCATTCTCTCCCTCTCCCTGCGCAGTTCTCATTCCTGTATAGTAGTCTTTTCTCCATCTCATGGCTCTTAAGTGTAAGTGTATAGATAGAGGATAGTGTCTGCCTGATGCACTTTACTTTGCAGGGGTTACCCAGGGAGATTTCAGAAGCCACATGAAAGCTGTGGCGAATGGACCTCTCTCTCACCATGGAGACAGGGAGCAGAATGCCTAAAATGTGCGATGGATCTGGGCTTGTGGGACTCTGAGATGGGAGATGCCTACAGGCTTCCTTCCCTTGAAGCAGGGCTATAGTTTTTCAAAACACCTCTCATAAACTCAGTCCTCAGTCCTGTCACTGTCAACTGAGTTTATTTTCAGCAAACTTAACATGTGTAAATATTTGTATGAACATAAGATTCAACAAACTGAACAAGTTCCACAGACATGTGACTAACAGAAATGGAATAATGTATTTCTGAACAAAGGGGGGGTCAAAATCAAAAGTAACAGTCAGTATCTGGTGTGGCTACCAGCTGCATTAAGCACTGCAGTGCATCTTCTCCTCATGGACTGCACCAGATTTGCCAGTTCTTGCTGTGAGATGTTACCCCACACTTCCACCAAGGCACCTGCAAGTTCCCGGACATTTCTGGGGGGAATGGCCTTAGCCCTCACCCTCCGATCCAACAGGTCCCAGAAGTGCTCAATGAGATTGAGATCCGGGCTCTTCGCTGGCCATGGCAGAACACTGACATTCCTGTCTTGCAGGAAATAACTCACATAACGAGGGTACCACATGAGGGAGGAGGATGTCTTCCCTGTAACGCATAGTGTTAAGATTCCCTGCAATAACAAGTTCAGTCCGATGATACTGTGACACACCGCTTCAGACCATGACAGACCCTCCACCTCCAAATCAATCCCAGGTAGTACAGGCCTCGGTGTAACGCTCATTCCTTCGTCGATAAATGCGAATCCGACCGTCACACCTGTTGAGACAAAACCGCTACTCATCAGTGAAGAGCACTTTTTTCCAGTCCTGTCTGGTCCAGCGACGGTGGGTTTGTGCCCATAGGCAACGGTGATGTCTGATGTCTGGTGAGGACCTGCCTTACAACAGGCCTACAAGCCCTCAGTCCAGCCTCTCTCAGCCTATTGTGGACAGTCTGAGCACTGATGGAGGGATTGTGCATTCCTGGTGTAACTCAGGCAGTTGTTGCCATCCTGTACCTGTCCCGCAGGTGTGACGTTCGGATGTACCAATCCTGTGCAGGTGTTGTTACACGTGGTCTGCCACTGCAAGGATGCTCAGCTGTCCGTCCTTTCGGCCTGTAAATCGAATCAAATCAAATTTTATTTGTCACATACACATGGTTAGCAGATGTTAATGCGAGTGTAGCGAAATGCTTGTGCTTCTAGTTCCGACAATGCAGTAATAACCAACGAGTAATCTAACCTAACAATTTCAAAACTACTACCTTATACACACAAGTGTAAAGGGATAAAGAATATGTACATAAAGATATATGAATGAGTGATGGTACAGAGCGGCATAGGCAAGATGCAGTAGATGGTATCGAGTACAGTATATACATATGAGATGAGTAATGTAGGGTATGTAAACAAAGTGGCATAGTTTAAAGTGGCTAGTGATACATGTATTACATAAAGATGCAGTAGATGATATAGAGTACAGTATATATATATATACATATGAGATGAGTAATGTAGGGTATGTAAACATTATATTAAGTAACATTGTTTAAAGTGGCTAGTGATATATTTTTACATCAATTTCCATTATTAAAGTGGCTGGAGTTGAGTCAGTGTGTTGGCAGCAGCCACTCAATGTTAGTGGTGGCTGTTTAACAGTCTGATGGCCTTGAGATAGAAGCTGTTTTTCAGTCTCTCGGTCCCTGCTTTGATGCACCTGTACTGACCTCGCCTTCTGGATGATAGCGGGGTGAACAGGCAGTGGCTTGGGTGGTTGTAGTCCTTGATGATCTTTATGGCCTTCCTGTGACATCGGGTGGTGTAGGTGTCCTGGAGGGCAGGTAGTTTGCCCCCGGTGATGCGTTGTGCAGACCTCACTACCCTATGGAGAGCCTTGCGGTGGTGGGCGGAACAGTTGCCGTACCAGGCGGTGATACAGCCCGACAGGATGCTCTCGATTGTGCATCTGTAGAAGTTTGTGAGTGCTTTTGGTGACAAGCCAAATTTCTTCAGCCTCCTGAGGTTGAAGAGGCGCTGCTGCGCCTTCTTCACGACGCTGTCTAGAACTTAAAACTTACTACCCTCTCCACTACTGTCCCGTCGATGTGGATAGGGGGGTGCTCCCTCTGCTGTTTTCTGAAGTCCACAATCATCTCCTTAGTTTTGTTGACGTTGAGTGTGAGGTTATTTTCCTGACACCACACTCCGAGGGCCCTCACCTCCTTCCTGTAGGCCAACTTGTCGTTGTTGGTAATCAAGCCTACCACTGTAGTGTCGTCCGCAAACTTGATGATTGAGTTGGAGACGTGCACGGCCACGAAGTCGTGGGTGAACAGGGAGTACAGGAGAGGGCTCACAACGCATCCTTGTGGGGCCCCAGTGTTGAGTATCAGAGATGTTGTTACCTACCCTCACCACCTGGGGGTGGCCCGTCAGGAAGTCCAGTACCCAGTTGCACAGGGCGGGGTCAAGACCCAGGGTCTCGAGCTTGATGAAGAGTTTGGAGGGTACTATGGTGTTAAATGCTGAGCTGTAGTCGATGAACAGCATTCTCACATAGGTATTCCTCTTGACCAGATGGGTTAGGGCAGTGTGCAGTGTGGTTGAGATTGCGTCGTCTGTGGACCTATTTGGGCGGTAAGCAAATTGGAGTGGGTCTAGGGTGTCAGGTAGGGTGGAGGTGATATGGTCCTTGACTAGTCTCTCAAAGCACTTCATGATGACGGAAGTGAGTGCTACGGGGCGGTAGTCGTTTAGCTCAGTTACCTTAGCTTTCTTGGGAACAGGGACAATGGTGGCCCTCTTGAGGCATGTGGGAACAGCAGACTGGGATAAGGATGGTTGAAAATGTCTGTAAACACATGCCGTCTGGGCCTGCAGCCTTGCGAGGGTTAACACGTTTAAATGTTTTACTCACATCGGCTGCAGTGAAGGAGAGTCCGCAGGTTTTGGTTGCAGGCCGTGTAAGTGGCACTGTATTGTCCTCAAAGCGGGCAAAAAAAATATTTAGTCTGCCTGGGAGCAAGACATCCTGTCCGCGACAGGGCTGGTTTTCTTTTTGTAATCTGTGATTGACTGTAGACCCTGCCACATACCTCTTGTCTTAGCCGTTGAATTGCGACTCTACTTTGTCTCTATACTGCCGCTTAGCTTGTTTGATTGCCTTGCGGAGGGAATAGCTACACTGTATATATGCGGTCATGTTTCCGGTCACCTTGCCCTGGTTAAAAGGAGTGGTTTGCGCTTTCAGTTTCACGTGAATGCTGCCATCAATCCACGGTTTCTGGTTTGGGAAAGTGCTCAGACAACTACCAAGACTGAAGAATACAGTGTATTCAGACCCTTGACTTTTTCCAAATAAATGTTTTTTTTCACTCATCAATCTACACACAATACCCCATAATAACAAAGCAGGGATTACAGCTTCAAGTCTTCTTGAGTATGACTCTACAACCTTGGCACACCTGTATTTGGGGAGTTAATCCCATTATTTTCAGCAGATTCTCTCAAGATCTGTCAGATTGGATGGGGAGCATCGCTGCACAGCTATTTTCATGTCTCTCCAGAGATGTTCGATCAGGTTCATGTCTGGTCTCTGGCTGGGCTACTCAAGGACATTCGGAGACTTGTCCCTTATCAATGATCTCTCTGTACTTTTCATCGTTCGTTTTTCCCTCGATCCTGACTAGTCTCCCAGTCCCTGCCTCTGAAATACATCCCCACAGCATGATTCTGCCACCACCAAGCTTCACCCACGGGATGGTGCCAGGTTTCCTTCAGACGTGACGCCTGGCATTCAGGCCAAAGAGTTCAAACTTGGTTTCATCAGACCAGAGAATCTTGTTTCTCATGTTCTGAGAGTCTTTAGGTGCCTTTTGGCATAATCCAAGAGGGCTGTCATGGGCCTTTCATTGAGGAGTGTCTTCTGTCTGGCCACTCTACCATAAAGACCTGATTGATGGAGTATAGTAGAGATGACTGTCCTTCTGGAAGGTTATTCCATCTCCACAGAGAATCTCTGGAGCTCTGTCAGAGTGACCATCGGGTTCTTGGTCACCTCCATGACCAAGGCCCTTCTCCCCAGATTGCTCAGCTTGGCCGGGCAGCCAGCTCTAGGAAGAGTCTTGGTTGTTCCAAAATTCTTCTATTTAAGAATGATGGAGGCCATTGTGTTCTTGGGGACCTTCAATGCTGCAGCTTTGGTACCCTTCTCCAGATCTGTGCCTCAACACAATCCTGTCTCGGAGGTCTACGGACAATTCCTTTGACCTCATGGCTTGGTTTTTGCGCTGACGCACTGTGGGACCTTATATAGACAGGTTTGTGCCTTTCCAAATCACGTCCAATCAATTTAATTTACCCCAGGTGGACTCCAGTCAAGTTCTAGAAACATCTCAAGGATGATCAATGGGAACAGGATGCACCTGAGCTCAATTTCAAGTCTCACAGCAAAGGGTCTGAATACTTATGTATATACGGTATTACTGTTATGCAGGTGAGTGAGGACCCAAAAGCGGTTTAACAGAAACAGAGTCTTTTAATGTCCAAACACAGGGAAGACATAAATCCTCTTCAGATGTATCGGTAGACAAAATAGACAACCCGCAGAGAGGGCGACAAATAAATCATAAAGTCCTCTGATCTTTACAGGAGAGTCCCCTTCTAGCAGCAGAGGAGAATAGCAGGGTTAGCGGCAACAGACTGCTGGTCTCTCCGGGTAGGAGCGGGTTGTAGAGGACAGAGGTACCTGATCACACGTAGCATCTGATGAAGAGGCAGATTACGACAGGACGGGACAAGGGTGAAGCAAACGAGAATCTGACAAAGACAGAATTCAGAAACAGAGAGAGAAATAGAGACCTAATCAGAGGGAAAAAAGGGAACAGGTGGGAGAGAGTAAACGAGGTAGTTAGAGGAGATGAGGAACAGCTGGGGGAAGGAAAGGGAGAGAAGGTAACCTAATACGACCAGCAGGGGGAAACAAAGTGAAGAGAAAGAACAGGAACAAGACATAACATGACAATACATGACAATTACAGTTTTTTATTTTTAAAACATCTTCAAATATTGCTTTGCCATTATGGGGTACTGTATGATGATTGATGAGGGGAAGAAATATGTAATCAATTTTAGAATAACGCTAATGTAACAAAATGTGGAAAAAGTCAAAGGGTCTGAATACTTTCCGAATGCATTGAATATAGGAGGCAAATATTCTAGCTTCATGTAATAAATATTTAATATTATTAAATACAACCATAGAGTAAGACTGTGATGTCCAAGTATCCAGGTCAGCCTTGCCCTCAACACACACACAAAGCCACGAGAGCTCTGACAGCAGTGTAATATTGAATTACCCCGTTCAAGGACACTTAAATATTTTGTCTTGCCCATTCACCCTCTGAATGGCACACATACAGTTGAAGTCTGAAGTTTACATACACTTAGGTTGGAGTCATTACAACTCGTTTTTCAACCACGCCACAAATTTCTTGTTTAACAAACTATAGTTTTCGCAAGTCAACTTTGTGCATGACACAGATATTTTTTCCAACAATTGTTTACAGACAGATTATTTCACTTATAATTCACTGTATCACAATTCCAGTGGGTCAGAAGTTTACGTACACTAAGTTGACTGTGCCTTTAAACAGCTTGGAAAATTCCAGAAAATGGTGTCATGGCTTTAGAAGCTTCTCATAGGCTAATTGACATAATTTGAGTCAATTGGAGGTGTACATGTGGATGTATTTCAAGGCCTACCTTCAAACTCAGTGCCTCTTTGCTTGACATCATGGGAAAATCAAAATAAATCAGCCAAGACCTCAGAAAATAAATTGTAGACCTCCACAAGTCTGATTCATTCTTAGGAGCAATTTCCAAATGCCTGAAGGTACCACGTTCAATCTTTAGTATGCAAGTATAAACACTTTGGGACCACACAGCCGTCATACCGCTCAGGAAGGAGATGGGTTCTGTCTCCTAGAGATGAACGTACTTTGGTGCAAAAAAAGTGTAAATCGATCCCAGAACAACAGCAAAGGACCTTGTGAAGTTAAACTAGTCCTATACCGACAAAACCTGAAATGCCGCTCAGCAAGGAAGAAGCCACTGCTCCAAAACCGCCATAAAAATGCCAGACTGAGGTTTGCAACTGCATATGGGGACAAAGATTGTACTTTTTGGAGAAATGTGCTCTGGTCTGATGACACAAAAATAGAACTGTTTGGCCATAATGACCATCGTTATGTATGGAGGAAAAAAGGGGAGGCTTGCAAGCCGAAGAACACCATCCCAACCGTGAAGCACGGGGGTGGCAGCATCATGTTGTGCGGATGCTTTGCTGCAGGAGAGACTTTTGCTCTTCACAAAAAAAGATGTCGTAGCGAGGCAGGAAAATGATGTGGATATATTGAAGCAACATCTCAAGACATCAGTCAGGAAGTTAAAGCTTGGTCAAAATTCCCCCAACATATTGTGGGAAGCTTGTGAAAGGCTACGCGAAACGTTTGACCCACCTTAAGCAATTTAAAGGCAACACTACCAAATACTAATTGAGTGTATGTAAACTTCTGACCCACTGGGAATGTGATGAAAGAAATTAAAGCTGAAATATATAATTCTCTCTACTATTATTCAGACATTTCACATTCTTGAAATAAAGTGGTGATCCTAACTGACCTAAAACAGGGAATTTGTACTAGGATTAAATGTCAGGAATTGTGAAAAACTTAGTTTAAATGTATTTGGCTAAGGTGTTTGTAAACTTCCCACTTCAACTGTACACAATTCATCTCAATTGTCTCAAGGCTTAAAAATCCTTCCTTAGCCCGTCTCCTCCCCTTCATTAACACTGATTGACTAAACACCTCCCTCTGCAACTGGATCCTGGAATTCCTGACGGGCTGCCCCCATGTGGTACGAGTAGGCAATATCACATCTGCCACGTTGATTCCTAACACTGGGGCCCCTCGGGAGTTATAGACTGTTTTCTCTGCTACCGCACGGCAAGCGGTACCGGAGCACCAAGTCTAGGACCAAAAGGCTCCTCAACAGCTTCTACCCCCAAGCCATAAGACTGACAAACAATTTGCATTGATCCCCCTTTTTGTACACTGCTGCTACTTGCTGTTCATTATCTATGCATAGTTACTTCACCCCCACCTATATGTAAATATTACCTCAACTAACTTGTAACCCGCACCCAGACTCGATACCAGTGGCCCCTGTATATAGTCTCGCTATTGTTATTCTTATTGTTATTTTTTATCATTACTTTTTATTTTATTCTACTTATTCTAATATTTTCTTTACTCTTCTTGAACTGAACTGTTGGTTAAGGGCTTGTAAGTAAGCATTTCACGGTGAAGCATTTCACTTGTTGTATTGGTGCATGTGACAAAGTTTGTCTTGAAGTGGATTTAACAAGTGACATCATAGGTTTCACCTGGATTCACCTGGTCAGTCTGTCATGGAAAGAGCAGGTGTTCATAATGTTTTGTACAGTAATGTATAGGAGGAACGGAAGTGGCCTATAGGCTGAGCCAGAGATTCATGGATGAAGCCTGGGTTGTTATTTGATTTTAATGACTGGAAGTGTAGAGTGGAGGAGATGAGCCATTCTAATACTTCCCTCACTCGGCTCCTGCATGAAGCATTACAATGCTCTTTGGGGCAACAGTAGGACAATCACTTTGCTGAAGTTTCCTTCCGGCCAAACAGAATATGTACTGTATATCTCTCCTCTCTCTGAGTTATACTTCCACACAGCCTCTCCATGTCCATCTGTCCTCCTCTCTGAGCTATACCTCTACACAGCCTCTCCGTGTCCATCTGTCCTCCTCTCTCTGAGCTATACCTCTACACAGCCTCTCCGTTTAGATGCACAATTGTAAAGTGGCTGTTCCACTGGATGTCATAAGGTGAACGCACCAATTTGTAAGTCGCTCTGGATAAGAGCGTCTGCTAAATGACTTAAATGTAATGTAAATGTGTCCATCTGTCCTCCTCTCTCTGAGCTATACCTCTACACAGCCTCTCCATGTCCATCTGTCCTCCTCTCTCTGAGCTATACCTCTACACAGCCTCTCCGTGTCCATCTGTCCTCCTCTCTCTGAGCTATACCTCTACACAGCCTCTCCGTGTCCATCTGTACTCCTCTCTCTGAGCTATACCTCTACACAGCCTCTCCATGTCCATCTGTACTCCTCTCTCTGAGCTATACCTCTACACAGCCTCTCCGTGTCCATCTGTCCTCCTCTCTCTGAGCTATACCTCCACACAGCCTCTCCATGTCCATCTGTCCTCCTCTCTCTGAGCTATACCTCTACACAGCCTCTCCGTGTCCATCTGTCCTCCTCTCTCTGAGCTATACCTCCACACAGCCTCTCCATGTCCATCTGTACTCCTCTCTCTGAGCTATACCTCTACACAGCCTCTCCGTGTCCATCTGTCCTCCTCTCTCTGAGCTATACCTCTACACAGCCTCTCCGTTTAGATGCACAATTGTAAAGTGGCTGTTCCACTGGATGTCATAAGGTGAACGCACCAATTTGTAAGTCGCTCTGGATAAGAGCGTCTGCTAAATGACTTAAATGTAATGTAAATGTGTCCATCTGTCCTCCTCTCTCTGAGCTATACCTCTACACAGCCTCTCCATGTCCATCTGTCCTCCTCTCTCTGAGCTATACCTCTACACAGCCTCTCCGTGTCCATCTGTCCTCCTCTCTCTGAGCTATACCTCTACACAGCCTCTCCGTGTCCATCTGTACTCCTCTCTCTGAGCTATACCTCTACACAGCCTCTCCGTGTCCATCTGTACTCCTCTCTCTGAGCTATACCTCTACACAGCCTCTCCGTGTCCATCTGTCCTCCTCTCTCTGAGCTATACCTCCACACAGCCTCTCCATGTCCATCTGTCCTCCTCTCTCTGAGCTATACCTCTACACAGCCTCTCCGTGTCCATCTGTCCTCCTCTCTCTGAGCTATACCTCCACACAGCCTCTCCATGTCCATCTGTACTCCTCTCTCTGAGCTATACCTCTACACAGCCTCTCCGTGTCCATCTGTCCTCCTCTCTCTGAGCTATACCTCTACACAGCCTCTCCGTTTAGATGCACAATTGTAAAGTGGCTGTTCCACTGGATGTCATAAGGTGAACGCACCAATTTGTAAGTCGCTCTGGATAAGAGCGTCTGCTAAATGACTTAAATGTAATGTAAATGTGTCCATCTGTCCTCCTCTCTCTGAGCTATACCTTTACACAGCCTCTCCATGTCCATCTGTCCTCCTCTCTGAGCTATACCTCTAAAAAGCCTCTCCATGTCCATCTGTCCTCCTCTCTCTGTGCTATACCTCTACACAGCCTATCCATGGCCATCTGTCCTCCTCTCCGAGCTATACCTCTAAAAAGCCTCTCCATGTCCATCTGTCCTCCTCTCTCTGAGCTATACCTCTACACAGCCTCTCCGTGTCCATCTGTTCTCCTCTCTCTGAGCTATACCTCCACACAGCCTCTCCATGTCCATCTGTCCTCCTCTCTCTGAGCTATACCTCTAAAAAGCCTCTCCATGTCCATCTGTCCTCCTCTCTCTGAGCTATACCTCTACACAGCCTCACCGTGTCCATCTGTTCTCCTCTCTCTGAGCTATACCTCCACACAGCCTCTCCATGTCCATCTGTCCTCCTCTCTCTGAGCTATACCTCTAAAAAGCCTCTCCATGTCCATCTGTCCTCCTCTCTCTGAGCTATACCTCTACACAGCCTCTCCGTGTCCATCTGTTCTCCTCTCTCTGAGCTATACCTCCACACAGCCTCTCCATGTCCATCTGTCCTCCTCTCTCTGAGCTATACCTCTAAAAAGCCTCTCCATGTCCATCTGTTCTCCTCTCTCTGAGCTATACCTCCACACAGCCTCTCCATGTCCATCTGTCCTCCTCTCTCTGAGCTATACCTCCACACAGCTTCTCCATCATCTCTCTCTCTCTCTCTGAGCTATACCTCCACACAGCTTCTCAATCATCTCTCTCTCTTCGTCCCTCTGAGGCACCACCTCACCTGCCACGGTCTATTCTCCTGAGCTGTGGCTGGTACTGTATAAACATAGTCACCACAGGCCAAGAGCAGCGATCACCATTAGACAGTAACGCCAGAGACAGGGAGGGAGTGTGTGTGTGAGGGAGAGCAGTGGAGCGACAGAGAGGGAGCTTTGTAAGACCTACAGTCCACATTGTAATTACAGTCTCGCATCAGTGTCCCAATCTCAGAGCTTCCCCTGAGGGAGGGTCTGTTAGTGTCTCAGACTCCTCTCGGGATGATTCAACAATGTACTCCTGTCCCCTCCCTCCAAATGAATCTCTCCTCCCCTAAACACTGTCCTCCAGCCTTCCCCTGGGATGGTGTTTTGGGAGGCATGATGCCTCTACAGTGTCTTCATTAACTGCATCAACAGCAGTGTTAGCAGCCAGTGGCCTTGATGCTGCTGGGACACAACAAGTGTTTGATGCAATCAGATAATGACCTGAAACTCCTGCTCTGTGGTAACCCAGAGAGACAGACCATCCCTCACCACTGGAGAGACAACTTCGTCTCTCCGTGGATCGGATTAATAGCAGCTAGGAGAGTTATTACTGTATACTAACATAAGGACAATAGGGTTGTGTGATTGGATGCTTGTTGTGAGTTATCTGGCTCGTGGATCAAACTGTATTCACACCCTTTCAGACTCTTGAGTCCCCCGGCTGCTGTTACATGAACATTGATTAGCCTCTGTGGAGGACGTTGAAAACGTTCTAACATCATCATCAATATTCAATGTCCATGTGGATTTATGCAGTAAGTAGGGCAACTGTTCTGTTCAGAGACTAGCTGTTTGAATTTGAACACAGACAACAGAGAATCCCTCGCGTTTCCTCAAGCTGTATCCCATCTCGAAAAACACGGCATTTATCTAGACTCTCCCTGTTAGTGACTTTACTGTGAACACTGTTGTTTAAAAATCCGGGTTAGACACTACAGGGGGCTAATTAACCGTTTTCCATTAACCTCAATCCTCCACTTCAAATCAGCCTCCTCTAGCTTCACGCAAAATGCTTTTTATGATTACCCCTCTTTCCTCTTATAAAACCCTGAACCCCCCTGTGCCTGCTAACTGCTAGCCTTTAACTGCTAACTAGCACACCTTAGCCAATGTGTGTCTCAAATGTAACCCTATTCCCTCTGGGCCATGGTCAACAGCAGTGCACTATATAGGGAATAGGGTGCCATTTGGGACACACACATTGTGGACTGGTCCCTGGGTCCACCGGCTCCCCCTTCTGGCTCGTAAAGGAATCTTCAGAGGAGTGCTACCCCCCCTCCTCGTTCCAGCAGCCTCCACTGTGACTGTAGCTGTAATTAAGAAAATGCTGCTGCCATGCTTGGCATTCTAAAACGAATTAACTAGTAGAGCTTTGTTGACTTCCTTATCCACTAGGAGTTTATAATGAAACAAATTAAGACATGAAACTCAATGAACAACAAAACTCACAAAGGAACAAAGAAGTTTGTTAAAGTTGTTATTTTGTCATTGTCAGAGAGGCGGCAGGTGACTCTGAAGAGTAGGCTAGGTGGGTGGTTACATTATATTATTAATACAACAGAATAACAATTTAGACCCATTCTGTGGAAATACTGTAGCTAGATTTGTTTTCTCATATCATAGTTTTACTTGTGGTTTTATGGTGATCATATGACCTCTTCATGTTGTCCATCATGACCCTGCTTTGGTGACGTCAGTGCACTACTGATACCTGAAAACGAAATGAGGAAAGGACCACACTGAGTCTCTTCAAAGGGGATAGGAGGTGAATTCTTTAAGAGGAAATGTATGTTTTGCCAGGACCTCTGAGAACCAGAAACTTTGAAGATGGTTTGTTTATGTTTATGTCTGGAGTCTATGTTAACAAATAATTCAAACATGTTAACATGAATTTAGCTCAATCATGGCCTTGAAGTGATTGTTATCAGAGCAGACAAAACTCCAAATCTCAAGATGAGCCCTTTTTATCTGAGTACTTTAACATAAGTAATTGCAGCAGACTTGGGCCTAGTGGACATTCAATGATAAAAACGTTTCAAATTGGTGTCATTTTGAGCACATGTTATTTTCTATTTATTCCCCTCACCTTTCAGCCCCCAGTCCAGAATGGGAACAATGTAGACTTCCCAAATGGGCCTGGTCAACATTAGTGTGTTATATAGGGTGCCTGTTGGTACATACAGTGAGCCAAAAAGTATTGTAGCCTGTGAGTGGTTGATGTTTAAGGGTAGCAGGGAGAAACATCCCCACTTAGGAGCACTAAAGCAGTGAGAGAAAGAGGCCGGCAGATTTTCAAATTACCACTCTAAAAATGTACTCTGAAGAACACAGCTTTATGCCTTGCTAACCCGTGACGGATGCAAAACTGCTTTTTATTTTTTATTTACACACACAACCAGGTGCCCAAGAAATGTAAATGAAGACCTTTAAGACAGTAACCTATTACTAAGACATTTTGAGGTTGAAATTGTATTGCTTCCTTTATCAAGCAGAGAGGGCCTTCGGCTCTTCGAATGGTAGAGTGTATTTACGGTACAGCCGTTCACTCTGAGTTGTGACTCATGACTAGACCTTGTTTGTTGGGGTCTGGGTTGGGGGCCATGAAGAATTATGTGTGTGATTTTTGCGTGTGAGCTTTGTGTTTTCAGTTTTGTCCTTTTTTCTTCAGTAGCCTTGCTCTCTGAATGTTGAGTGATGAGAGAGTCAAAGAAGTTGACTCATCTGAGCTCATCTTGCTCTAAATAACTCACGTTGAAAAATATTATTCTACAAAGAATGTATTTGTAAAATGTGCCGTTGTGTTGACTTCTCTGTGAGTCGATGTGGGAGTTGTGAACGGCTGTTGTGACACAGTATGACATTCCTGGCAGACTCTGTGGAGGCAGGGGACGGTTCGGACTGGCATAAACAGACAGAGGCATGGTGCACATGTTTGTCTCGGTCACAGCAGTGCGCTGGCACACACTGGGCCATCACAGCAGCTGTGAATCGATCGACGTCTCAGCTCGGCCACACAATATGCCACTCAGCCTGTCAGCTGTCACAAACACCCGCCTGGCTTGGCTGTGAATCCATCCCCGATCTGTGCACTTCTATCAGACGGTCTCTTTGGCAGGAGACATCTCCGGGGCTGGACAGTCAACGCCAGGCATCTGACATGTTTAATCTTAAAGATGGAATCCGCATTAGGGGAAACAGCGCCATTGTCCACCTCACCAACATTTTGTATTGTTTTTGTTTTGTGGACAAAGCGGAGGTGAGGAGAGTCTCGCAACGATGTCAAAGGGAAAGAAAAATGTTTCTTCTTTGTTGTTGGATTATCGCAAATGTATAAATGGCTCACAAGAATCCATCAGCCATGTGAGTCCCAATGCTCCAGACCCCAGAAGCCCTCTATAACCTCTGTTCAGTACAATGAGGACTAAGGGGAAGACATGCTTCTTTTTCTGTCTTTAGCTCCTCTGGCTAAATGACAATGTGTTAGCTGCTGCTGCTGCTGCTGGGAGAGAGAGAGATGAGGGACAGTGTCTGACAGACCAACCAACCTGCACATGTCCTCTATGCTTATTGTTATTGTATGGTTATTTTTGACCCTTGGTTATTGTTGTTACGTTGACAATTTTGCTTATTGTAAATCTGAGAGAGATTAGGTGGAGAGCCAGGTCACTTCCACGTCCTTCCAACAAGTCCATTTTCTTTGCCGTCCTAGTGAGATATTTTTACCTGATTGTCACCCTCCACTCTGCTGTTGTACTCACACAGCTTTTTCACTCTGGCGATGAGATGGCGTTACATGATGTGTTCGGAAATGCTTTAAAACATTTTATTACGTTGCTGTATGATGGATGGAGAGGTGGCGCAAGATATTTGCACCAGCAAATAGGCACCAGTAATGATCCACCTAGCTAGGATATGTATTCGTAGGAAGGAACTGGGCCTGTAAGATTATTGACTGACTGAGGTGTCATTACAGAAAACGTCAGTTCTGAGGTTTCTGAACAAAAACCCTCATTTACATATGCAAATTTCATCAATAGAAACCTATTGGAGTCTGTGTTCAGTTTGGTGTCCTGAAATGATTTCTGTGTCTCTTTAAACGAACCCATTAACTCACTCCTCTCAGGGTGACACACACACACACACACACACACACACACACACACACACACACACACACACACACACACACACACACACACAATGCTCTCAGGCTGGGTAAGTGGAGGTGGTTGCCGAGGACAGAATAATCAACAACTCTTCCATGTTATAATGCTAATGTAATGTCAAGGGCTTTCAGGCAGAATGCTTTGAAGTACAACCAGTCTTTGGTTTCGTAGCATGCATCATAGAAGATAAGAACTAATGCTGAAACAACAAGCAAGATAATTGTGATTATGAACTCTAAACAGAGCAGGACTGGCAACTATTTTTTGTTGTTTTTCATCGTTACCCGTTAGTGTGGAAGCGACCTCCCGACCTCGTATTACAGGGTTGTCATGGCAGCGCAATAATTTGTTTTTATTTAACTAGGCAAGTCAGTTTAAGAACAAATTCTTATTTACAATAACGGCCTACACCGGCCAAACCCAGACGATGCTGGGCCAATTGTGCACCGCGCTATGAGACTCCCAATCACGGCTGGTTGTGATACAGCCTGGATTCGAACCAGGGTGTCTGTAGTGACACCTCTAGCACTGAGATGCAGTGCCTTAGACCACTGTGCCACTAAAGTATTGACTTTTACCCTTGCCTTTGTGGACAACACAGTATTTGTACATTTGAGTCTTTTCGCAGACGCTCTTTTGCAGAGCGACTTACAAGAGTAATTAGGGTTAAGTGTCTTGCTCAAGGGGCACGTCAACAGATTTTCCACCTAGTCGGCTTGGGGATTCGATCCATCAACCTTTTGGTTACTGGCCCAATACTCTTAACCGCTGATCTACCTGCCACCCCTTGTATTTGGATAATGTGTTCCTCAGTTTACGTTTCAGTCCAATAGGATTACAGTGTGCACTATATTGCTTTAAAATACAATAGTCTTAAGATTGTGTGCTTCAATTCCTCATCAGCTGTAAGCGCATCATAGCCCAACCAGCTGACAAGCCGAAGCTTGACCTAGAAAATATGCTATTCAAAACATCTCATACATTTTGATTACAACATGAACATACAGTGTGTGTCTGTACAGGAGTTTAGGTAAATCAAACACATCATTTACTGCCATTTGGCAAATACTTTATGTGGAGCATGATATTATATGTAGGCTGTGTATGTAAATGACATACATTCAATAAAGGTATGTATACTGTAATATTTGTGTTGTGGAGAAATGACCAGGCAGGAGACGGGAGTACAGTTAGTTTTCGTTTAGTCAAAACCCCTCGTGCTCTACAGTTCCCGGCACAATAGTGCGCATGTGCATTTCCTATTAGGGGTAGTAACGTAACACTGCCGTAATGCATTACTGCTTAGTAACAGCACAGTAACTAATATAAACAGATGTAGATCCCAGATACTACATATACAAATACTGACATGTATGTAACATAATGTATACTAGTACACTGTCGTGGCTGTGTACCAGCAGACGGATTAGGATTTATGTCGCCCTGGAGTGTGCGTGTGTGTGTGCGTGCGTGTGTAGTTACGTGCGAGAATGCGTGCGTGTTCAAGATGGCAGGTTGAAGCAGGACCTCCCTGTGCCTTCCTGCCTTCCATCTACAATACATTTCTCACAGGAGTTCAGCAGAAATTAAATGACATGCATCTGTTGCCACAAGCAACACACCTTTCAATTACCGAACCCACGCTGTTAGCTAGAAGCAATCAAGGTCTCAGTCGCCGCAACTGTGCGTGCGTGTGTCTGTGTACCTCAATTATATTTACCGTTCTAAACGAAGGCACCATTGTTGAGTCAGTGAATCTAATGGACTGTTAAATGTGTCCTACACTGCATAACATAGCCTTGTCCAGACTGCAAATTGTGTTTAAGAGTCTTTGGCTGCACCAAAATGGCACCCTTTTACCTAGTGCACTACTTTTTACCTGACCCGTGGGAGTGCACTATATTGGGAATAGGGTGCCATTTCAGAAGCACCCTATAAATCCTGTTTGAAAGTCTGGAAGCGGATGTCAATGAGATGAGTTGATCACCTTCAGCTCCATCTGTGTGTTTGCACACAGCCTCATTTACCTACCTGACCCATCTGTTAATGGAATAGATTCTGTCAGGGCAAAGTTATAGGACAACAACAAGCAATCGGTCCTTCAGTAAATTATAGCAGCCATCGATCACCGTTGTGGTACATCTTGGCCATTGTGTAAAACTCTTTGCAGAGAGTTGTTGGGGCCAGAGAAGACTTTGGGATTTGAAAGAGGACAAATGCTGTATACTCTGTGTTCCTGGAATAGAAGAAAGATGTGCTCCCGACGAGTTGAGAGAAAAATGTTGATAAGCTGTTGTACAAGCTGTCTTTTGAGGTGACCGTGGCATAGTTTGCATCCCTCAACATAGTCGCTGGTCAAAAGTAGTGCTTTATATAGGGAATAGGGTGCCATGTTGAGACGCAACCACAGTATTTTCTGCACCAAATCACTCTAGAAGCAGCGGCCGAATGTACTGCAATGTCCCGTACTGTATTGTAATGCCTGCTATACCCACATAACTAGAATTAGATTCTATTTGTATGTTTATACCACACTCCTTCCACCCAGTCCTTAAACTGTTAAGTGGTTATCAGTTTACATTTCTGTAATAAGGTTGTATATGTAGCTAGGTACTGTATGTGCCACTGTTGTTATAGCCTGGGTACCATTCCGTTTGTGCAAACATTCCACTTCTTTCCATGTCAAACGTGATGTGTTTGGCATATGACACAGACTACAAGGAGTAGAATGTTAGCACAAAACAGGTCTGAGATTCAGGCTACTGTAATACATTCTGTCACTTTTTGGAGACACACTATAACTCAGTCCTTGAACCTGTTTACATGCTATAGCAATGATAGCAACATGGTTTGCTTTGACCGTTATGGATGTTCCTTGTGATTCTAGTTTTGATGAATGGGCTATTTAATGTAATGAAGTAATTGGAACATTATAGTTAATGGATCATGATGTTTATTCCACATCTAATCTGTTGGCAGTTTCCAGGCATCTAATTTCCTAATGGGTTTGGGGACAGTTTTGTCTGTGTGGTCAGAAAGGCAATAATTATTTTCCATCTTGGTTTCTTCTGAATTCACTCTTGTATTCTTCCATGAATGTCACAAAAACACGGCCTAACATTTTAAACCCATTACCCCATTTTTTAAAATGTTTTCCTTGAACCTGATGTGGGTTCAACACTGCTCCCTGTCTTCCTGTCTCCTATCTCCACAATACAACCTCTTTTAGACAATCCATTAAAGCTTTGGCATTGACTAAACTCCATGTGCTGTTTCTGATAATACTCTTTAAAACAGCCATCAATTGATCCTAAAGATAAGGCCCAGCATCACCAAAAGCCAGGACAAAGTGCTTTCAGTATGATCTTAACCACACACACACACACACACACACACACACACACACACACACACACACACACACACACACACACACTCTCAGGACGGCTGGTGTTTTCAGTTCGTTAGTTGCAACAGTTTGGCCAGCCATTAACAGTGAGGATGAGTTGAAGCAGCCGTGTCAATTCAGTCACATATGCATCAGGGTAGAAGGTTAAACTGGAAAAATATAAACAGACTGCACCCCACGGGAATATCAAGTTCCAGGAACAGAATGCTAAATTACTTAATAGCCCATAAACCAAATGCAGTTCTATAGTGCTTGAACAATAATTACTCTCTCAGGGACAAATCCTAACTTCAATTTAGTTAAATTTTCACTTAGTCTCCCATTGACGTCAGTGTATGCCAAAGTGAAAATGTAACTTAAGTGGAAGTCAGGATACAGCACTGCTCTCTGAAGAGATAAATACACGTTCACCAAACATTTCAGAATAAGTGCTATCAGTAGCTAGGTTTCCATCCAATTTGCGACAGATTTTCATGAGGATATTCTAAAATCTGCATAAAACAATATGAGCACTTTCCCCACCAGAGATTTTTCCAGCAAACTGACTTTTTGCGGATAGAAGGCTGTGCGGGATTACGTAGTGCACGTACAACTAACTTGTGCCATTAAATTCCCATGTACCGGATGAAAAATACAACTTAAATGGGTTTCCATCACATTTTCAACTCTACTGATGGTTTTCTCACAAAAACTGTTTCGTTAAATAGTAAATGTGCCCACTCTGGTCTTGGCACATGCGCACTTGCCAACAGCTTGCAGATACAGTGTGGGTTAGGCTACATACATTATGACAGAGTTTCCCAAACTCGTCATAGGGACCACAAGGGGTGCACCTTTTAGTTTTTGCCCTAACACTACACAGCTTATTCAAATAATAAAATAATCATCAAACTTTGATCATTTGAATAAGCTGTGCAGTGTAAGGTAGAGACGAAAACTTGCAGTCTTTGTGGTCCCAAGGACCGATATTGGGAAATGCTGCATTATGAGATCATTATGGATAGGAGTGGGAGGACCACACACCATATCATCGCGTGACTCCAAGTTTACTTCAATATGGTGGTTATTATATCAATATTTGCGCATTAAGGCATTTCCACCGATATTTCTCGCATAATACATTTTCCCGACTCAAAAAGATCCAACAATGACAAACAAACAAATTGTGTGTTGACATTTATATAATTGTATCCATCAGCCCTGTCATGACTTTTTTCATGCGTCAGGTAATTCATCCGCAATGGTTGGATGGAAACGTGGTTTATCTTAACTTTAGATTGAAAGTTTAGCCAACCGTGCTCACTCTACGTTCTGAGTTCCGATTGAAAGTATCGAATCTCCCTGCACCAGCAGTTAAATTCTAGTAAAGACTTTCTTTGTATTCTGTGTGAGCACAGTTTTCTTTCTGGCCATACCCTGGGTGAGCTGAAATGACACACATGCATAAACGTGTTAGATGTTCACCAAATTTCTTGGGAAAAGAGCCATCTATTATCTCAGCTTTTGATTAAAAGCTTGGTGAAACTCAAAGTTTACGGTGTTTGCGCTCTCTATTAAAAATTCCTTCTCTGGTTAAAAACGTGGGTATAAACTCTGGTATAAACTTTGTATTCAGTATAAGCAGCCTTTTCTCTCCAGACTAGCTGCGTGATGAAGCTGTTGTACTCTAATGGGGTGGATGTTAATGAAGGCTTTCTAATTGGCACTGCGGCCATGAACAAGAGAGGAGAGAGAGAGAGTCAGAGAGGAGAGACAGAGAGCGTGGGTTTGAGTTCTTCTGTAAAGATTTAGAATTATAGTTGGATAAATATAGATACATTTGATTTTTTTCACAGGGACTTGTACAAGACACTAACCTCAATATCAAAACCTTCAATCCAAATCACAATACCAGACCTAAAACCTTGTTATTGGACAAAATGACCTACATGGACTATTACTACCAAGGACTATCAAGAAAAAAACTTCTTACAAACCAACACCTGCAGAAGAAACACAGCGGAACACACAACTGAGTGAGTAATGTTCAGTCTGAACCTACTTCTGAAGGAGAAAAAGTAAGAGACAATAATCTCAAGAAATATAAAGCTTAATAAATAAGGCTAATAAACTACCAAGCTCCTAGGAAAGAAACTGACCTGATCAATTAGCACTGACGTGTGAAGTGAGAGGTGTGAACTCTTGAGCCTAACAATGGCAGGAGAGTTCCACAGCCCCCCCCACACACACACACCCAGATGTAGAGGCCTTTGAAGTCCCCATGGCTCATCCCTGTCCAGAGGTTATTACAATTCAGTACCCCAAAGACATAAAAAATAACACTGCAAGGAATAAGTACAGAAATCTCCTCAAGAACAATCCAGAGACACTATTTGCTGACTGTTAGAAAGAGGGGAACGTAAGTAACTTCCTTTTTCCATACGGACCATCCCCTGGCATGGCACAGTGCTACAAGAGCACACTACCCCTATGTCAAGAGAGAGGGTATTGGCCCAGGGTGGAAACTCAGAATACTAGACATTGAGGAAATTGAAACAACATCTGTCAACCTCTAGAAGTCTGGGGCAGTAATGGTGCAGGGCCTCCTCTAGCAGTTCCAGCAGGACTTTTACAGGATCAAAGAGAGCATAGAGGGAAAAGCTCTCTCTCGGTGATGACTCCCCCATCCTGAGTGAGTCTGATCACACCTCTTCAAACTGTCCTGCAGATGAGAATAGTCCCCCCTCCAGCACTGAACACACCCAGGTCCACAACTGCTCCTCCATCATTGAGAGGGATGCATTCACAGAGCTGGAGAGAGACATGGTGGAGCTCAGAGAGCTAGTCCACACAATCCAGACAGAACAAATTCACAAAATAGACCGGCACAACAACATCCCCCCACCCCCCAACAAGCCTGGAGGGCAGAAGGGGAGATGGACGGCTGTCTGAGAGAGCTCGCTGCTCTACAGTCTGAGGTGAAAGAACTTAAATTGGCACACATGGCACTGAATGAAGAGGTGAAAAAGCTGAGGTGTGACAGAGAGCAGGACACTCCCCCAGAGAAACCAACAGAACAGCCCACTTCAGACCCAGACCACAACACCACAACGGAGACAACACAGGCTCCACCAACCCAACAGACCCCACCCCCCTTAAAGCCAGAGATTGTGCTCCTCATTGACTCAAATGTCAAATACATTCAAGAGAATCACCTTTTCCCCAAACACAAAGTGGCTAAGTTTTGGTTTCAAAACACTAGGCATGCCCTGGAGCTGTTGTCAAAGGACAGACTAGGGTCCCCCAGCAACATCATAATTCACAAGAGCACAAATTACCTGAGTGCCCAGCAGGAAGAAGTTGCCACAGCACTCAACGGAGTGATTGAAAAAGCTTATTCTACTTTACCCAACACACAAGTGGTTATCTTCACCCTGCTACCACAAAAATACTTTTCACCCTGCCACCATACAGCAGGTGAATGGAAGCATTTCGCGAGACTGTGCCTCACAACCTAGGCCGCAATCCCAACTTTTGCCAGGACCCTGAAGGACATCACCCTCAACCGTAGCCCCAGCACCTCACACAGGAGCAACAGAGCAACGGACACCCCGCCCAGAGCAGCGAGACACCCTCCCAGACCTGCATGACTCCCTCCTGAAGGACTTTCACCGAGAGAAACCATGCCAAGAGGACCTACACCCAGACTACAGCATCACCAGCCACACCCCAACCAGCTAAGACCACCCAAAGCAATCCCTAGCCACACTCTATATAGGCCCCCCCATATCAGACCTACACCCCTTCTGCCCACTCCATGCCCCCTGCACCTGCGGCAAGGACCTCAACATGACAGCAGGACATATGGCCAGGCCGTGAGCAGAGCAACAGGCCCAACCCCCACTATTACACCCGGCCAAGCCCCATCCTGCAACGTAAGAGGTATGTACAGATTTATTTTATTTTATTTTATTTCACCTTTATTTAACCAGGTAGGCTAGGTGAGAACAAGTTCTCCTTTGCAACTGCGACCTGGCAAAGATAAGGCATAGCAATTGACACATACAACAACACAGAGTTACACATGGAATAAACAAAACATACAGTCAATAATACAGTAGAACAAAAGAAAACAAAAAGTCTATATACAGTGAGTGCAAATGAGGTAAGTTAAGGAAATAAATAGGCCATGGTGGCGAAGTAATTACAATATAGCAATTAAACACTAGAATGGTAGTTCGGCAGAAGATGAATGTGCAAGTAGAGATACTGGGGTGCAAAAGAGCAAGATAAATAAATAAATACAGTATGGGGATGAGGTAGGTAGGTAGATGGGCTGTTAACAGATGGGCTACGTACAGGTGCAGTGATCTGTGAGCTGCTCTGACAGCTGGTGCTTAAAGCTAGTGAGGGAGATGTGAGTCTCAAGCTTCAGAGATTTTTGCAGTTCGTTCCAGTCATGGGCAGCAGAGAACTGGAAGGAAAGGCGACCAGAGGAGGAATTGGCTTTGGGGGTGACCAGTGAGATATACCTGCTGGAGCGCGTGCTACGAGTGGGTGCTGCTATGGTGACCAGTGAGCTGAGATAAGGCGGGGCTTTACATAGCAGAGACTTGTAGATAAGCTGTAGCCAGTGGGTTTGGCGACGAGTATGAAGCGAAGGCAAACCAACGAGAGCGTACAGGTCGCAATGGTGGGAAGTGTATGGGGCTTTGGTGACAAAACGGATGGCACTGTGATAGACTACATCCAATTTGTTGAGTGGGGTATTGGAGGCTATTTTGTAAATGACATCACCGAAGTCAAGGATCGGTAGGATGAGTGAAGGATGCTTAGTTGCGATATAGAAAGCCGATTCTAGATTTAATTATTGGATTTTTGGATTGGAGATGCTTAATGTGAGCCTGGAAGGAGAGTTTACAATCTAACCAGACACCCTGGTATTTGTAGTTGTCCACGTATTCTAAGTCAGAGCCGTCCAGAGTAGCGATGCTGGACGGGCGAGCAGGTGTGGGCAGTGATCGATTGAATAGCATGCATTTAGTTTTACTTGCGTTTAGGAGCAGTTGGAGGCCACGGAAGGAGAGTTGTATGGCATTGAAGCTCTTCTGGGGGTTAGTTAACACAGTGTCCAAAGAGGGGCCAGATGTATACAGAATGGTGTCGTCTGCGTAGAGGTGGATCAGAGAATCACCAGCAGCAAGAGCAACATCATTGATGTATACAGAAAAGAGAGTCGGCCCGAGAATTGAACCCTGTGGCACATCCATAGAAACTGCCAGAGGTCCGGACAACAGGCCCTTCGATTTTACACACTGAACTCTATCAGGCGAGGCAATCATTTGAGAAACCAAGGCTGTCGAGTCTGCCAATAAGAATGTTGTAATTGACAGAGTTGAAAGCCTTGGCCAGGTCGATGAATACGGCTGCACAGTAATTTATTTTATTGATGGCGGTTATGATATCGTTTAGGACCTTGAGCGTGGCTGTTGTGCACCCATGACCAGCTCTGAAACCAGATGGCATAGCGGAGAAGGTACGGTGCGATTCGAAGCAGTCGGTGATCTGTTTGTTAACTTGGCTTTTGAAGACCTTAGAAAGACAGGGTAGGATAGATATAGGTCTGTAGCAGTTTGGGTCTAGAGTGTCACCCCCTTTGAAGAGGGGGATGACTGCGGCAGCTTTCCAATCTTTGGGAATCTCAGACGATACCAAAGAGAGGTTGAACAGGCTAGTAATAGGGGTTGCAACAATTTTGGCAGATAATTTTAGAGAGAGAGGGTCCAGACGGTGTAGCCCGGCTGATTTGTAGGGGTCCAGATTATGCAGCTCTTTCAGAACATCAGCTATCTGGATTTGGGTGAAGGAGAAATGGTTGGGGCTTTGGCGGGTTGCTGTGGAGGGTGCCGGGCAGTTGACCGGCGTAGGGGTATCCAGGTGGAAAGCATGGCCAGCCGTAGAGAAATGCTTATTGAAATTCTCAATAATAGTGGATTTATCGGTGGTGACAGTGTTTCCTAGCCTCAGAGCAGTGGGAAGCTGGGACGAGGTGCTCTTATTCTCCATGGACTTTACAGTGTACCAGAACTTTTTTAAGTTAGTACTACAGGATGCAAATTTCTGTTTGAAAAACCTAGCTTTAGTGTTTCTAACTGCCTGTGTATATTTGTTCCCAACTTCCCTGAAAAGTTGGAGTGAACCAAGGACTATATCTATTCCTAGATCTACATTTTTTGAGAGGGGCATGCTTATTTAAGATGGTGAGGAAGGCACTTTTAAAGAATAGCCAGGCATCATCTACTGACGGGATGAGGTCAATGTCATTCCAGGATACTCAACATGCTCTGCTCACACCTACTTTGATGGTCCGGGCCTAAACCACACATAAACAACTGTCGTGACATGACTTTTATTAATCTAATGACTGTTATTTATTTAATCCAAAATATATGTTTAGCTGTTACCTAATTAAATGAACCATGTAACAATTAACTCATTAGAAATTTGGGGCACCACGGAAGAAGTTGTTTAACGAGTTACCATCTACAGATTTAAACTCTAGAATATATATATAAGTTCTTATATATTGATAACAGTCACTTAATCATTACATCATATCAGTCTCTGACTGATCTGACGTCATTTCCGGTCAGAACTTTTAGACTTGTTTACGTGCTGCTGTGCAGTTTGTTGCTAACCTTACTATGCTTCCTGTCAACTTTATGGTATTTACTTTTTAATTATCAATTTATATTTGTACACCGTCTGTGCCACCAATGAGTACAGATAGTAGTATAAATCCCCTCGCACAGTCCCCGCAGCCGGACAATTTTCTCATGGCTTCTGGAAGGAAATGCTGTAGCAATGCTCAACGGGTGTCACTCATTCAGCCGACAGAAACGTTCAACCGGTTCTCCATATTCAGCAACGGGTCAGAGGCCGAGCCTTCTCTGGTGTCTCCTCCTCCCGTTATGGGGTCTGAGATGCCGAAGCCTCCCACCATTAGCTTTGACAAATTGAAAACCCTAGTCATTGGCGACTCCATTACCTGCAGTATTAGACTTAAAATTGAATCATCCAGCGATCACACACTGTTTACCAGGGGGCAGGGCTACCGAAGTTAAGGCTAATCTGAAGATGGTGCTGGCTAAGGCTAAAACTGGCGAATGTAGAGAGTATAGGGATATTGTTATCCACGTTGGCACCAACAATGTTAGGAAGAAACAGTCAGAGGTCACCAAGCGCAACATAGCTTCAGCGTGAAAATCAGCTAGAAAGATGTGTCGGATTCGAGTAATTGTTTCTGGCCCCCTCACAGTTAGGCGGAGTGATGAGCTCTACAGCAGTCTCTCACAACTCAATCGCTGGTTGAAAACTATTTTCTGCCCCTCCCAAAAGATATAATTTGTAGATAATTGGCCCTCTTTCTGGGACTCCCCCACAAACAGGATGAAGCCTGGCCTGCTGAGGAATGAAAGACTCCATCCTAGCTGGAGGGGTGCTCTCATCATATCTACCAACACAGACAGGGCTATAACTCCTCTAGCTCCACAATGAGATAGGGTGCAGGCCAGGCAGCAGGCTGTTAGTCAGCCTGACAGATTAGTGGAGTATGCCACTAGCACAGTCAGTGTAGTCAGCTCAACTATCCCCATTGAGACCGTGTTAGTGCCTCGATCTAGGTTGGGCAAAACTAAACATGGTGGTCTTCGCCTTAGCAATCTCACTAGAAGAGATCGTGATATCGCACATAAAGAGGGAACTTAATGTTAGATCCCTCACTTCCAAGGCAGTTATAGTCAATGAACTAATAACTGATCATAAACTTGATGTGATTGGCCTGACTGAAAAACGGCTTAAGCCGGACTAATTTACTGTGTTAAATGAGGCCTCACCTCCTGGTTACACTAGTGACCATATCCCCCTCACATCCCGCAAAGGCGAGGTGTTGCTAACATTCACGCTAGCAAATTTACATTTACAAAAAAAACGACTGCGTTTTTGTCTTTTGAGTTTCTAGTAATGAAATCTATGCAGCATACTCAATCACTTTTTATAGCTACTGTTTACAGGCCTCCTGGGCCATATATTGCGTTCCTCACTGAGTTCCCTGAATTCCTATCGGACCTTGTAGTCATGGCAGATAATATTCAATTTTTTGGTGGAAAGTTCACAGACCCACGCCAAAAGGCTTTCGGAGCCATCATCGACCATCATCAGTGGGTTTTGTCCAACATGTCTCCGGACCTACTCATTGCCACAGTCATTCTGGACCTAGTTTTGTCCCATGGAATAAATATTGTGTATCTTTATGTATTCCTCATAATCCTGGACTATCGGACCACCATTTTATTACGTTTGCAATCGCAACAAATAATCTGCTCAGACCCCAACCAAGGATCATCAAAATCCGTGTTATAAATTCTCGGACAACCCAAAGATTCCTCGATGCCCTTCCAGACTCCCTCCACCTACCCAAGGACGTCAGAGTACAAAAATCAGTTAACCACAGAGAGATTAAAGTAGACGGCACGCGTCAAAATGAGTGATTGATGACCCTGCGTCATGATGACGTGTGCATGTCCGAATATGGGGCCCCGCCCCATATTTAGCATGTGAACAATTTGATAGTGCAAATGCTTCGAAAACGGTCAGTTCATATGTATCTTCCAAAGCATGCAAGGATGTACATTTTTTTCAAATAATGTTCAGTTTTAAATGGCGTGATTACCACATTTTCCGAACACTGATGAATAAGCTGGACAGTCTTTTCGAAAATCGTGAACAATTACGGCGATGGCCGAGGTTATCGTTGAGACATACCCAGGACCAACAAGGTCGAAGGCGGATCTTTCCCTGGAGTGAAAGCGGCCAGAGCTTCGATGGAGCGGGCAAAAGACTTTGCGATGGGGAATTGGAAATGGATAATGGCTAACAGGACCCTATATCTGTAAGAAATAGTAAAAAATGTGGAATTATAACGTGTGTTCAAATGTAGGTGTTAAATATTTAGAATTAAATCATTGGTTTTGAAAATGTATCTCACCCATTTAACTAAAGGGGAAGCGGTCTTTTCTCTCACGCTAGGGTCTGGCGCAGACAACTGTAATATCTGAAGAAAACATGTATTATTTTATAGTCTTTTCCTACAATGATATGTTATGAACATTACGGTTTATTAAAGTTTGTAATAATGTACAACGACCGGCCTCCAAGGTTTTTTACATAAAACACGAGTGATGCATGTTTAAATATTATTCAAATTTGTTACATAATTCAAACATGTCTTAAAGGTTGTACGAAATATTTTGGAATTCAATAAAAGGAATTTAAAAAACTGTATCTCACCCTTTAACTATGTGAAAAGGTATTTAACAACATCGTCCAGCTCTGTCGCGAAGGAAAAGACCTAGAGAATCAGGGGGCGTGCGTGAGTGGGCGTGTGACGGAGCAGCAGGAGTGTGTGTGTGTGTGCGTGTGTGCGTTACATAAACCATAAGGTGTGGGTTCAACACGGGGTCCCAGAGCTCTATCTGTAGAGAATCGTTTGAAACCAAGGTTTGCACTATCCGTCATATGGCCTGTCAAGATATCGGCCGACCGCCCGGGGTTAAACACTGATATCTAATTAACGCACCGGGAGCCCATCAAACCGGTTGCAGACAGAATGGCTCTATGAATTCACAGCCTTTTGGTCTCTAAACCAAACATACATGGGGGGGGGGTTGCATACAGGATATCTCTCGAAACTCATTCCGTACTTTAGCAAATTGGGGCCAGAACGGGGAGCATCTATTTTTAACACGGTTAGCACTGCTTTAGCGCAAACCCAAAGGCCCTAATATTTAGCTGCCCGGACAGATTTAAAAAATATATTCTGAATAAGTGAATCTCTCCTAATGGATATTTCTGGAGGTGAGTAAATGAAAAATATATTTTAAGATTTGTTTGAATATTATTGTAATATTAAACCCAAGTTATTTGGGTATTTCAGGCCAAAGGCCAATATATGTTAAAAAGGGTATATATAGCGTATAACTGTTAATATTGTCTAATGTTGGTTAGGATCCCAAACATTTACGCAGCTTTTACGCGGTTTACCGGATCTGGAACAACATGAGGGGGATTCGCAGGCTCAAAAATCAGGCAGTCAGTCGCCATCAGCATTTTTTCGTTGTAAGTCCTTATAATTAAACACATAACCAATAATATTTATATATATAAAAAAAAATAGTGTGTACTATTTTAAAAACTATTTTATGTATTTACAGCCGACATACAGCCAAGAATGATAAAGGATTCGTTATGGACAGAGGACACGGGTGACTTGGATGCAATTCTCCCGTTCTGTACGAACGTTTTTCCAAACTCACCGCGAAGCCCAGGAACGTCCACCCCAGCACGACATATTCCAGACCCCAACAGGCAATGAACAACTGTGGCCCAAGTACATTGCTCAGATTCAACGCCACCCGAAAAATACTGTTGGGCAGGGAACTTGCGGCTTCACGAGCAGTCGCTCCAGGGACACGGTATGAGACCATTATACATTTTGTTATTAGTTATACGTCTTTTGATTAGTTATACCTCTTTTTGATAGAATATGTTAAAACAAGGACAAATAATGTTTTTTCAGACTGCCCAGAGACAGGCCCTGCAGAATCTGGAACGCTAGAGGAAAAAGCCTAGAGCCCTCAGTATCCGCAATTCGTCAGAACAAGCGCCAAAAAAGCTGAGGTATTTTAACTATGTATTGTTAATATATATTATTATACCTGAAATGTATTTGACATTTTATGTATCTAACATATTTTTATATTTAATAATGTCATTTTGTATGTATTATTTTCATTCAGACTCCGCCCGGCGAAAAACGACACAGACGGACACATACATCTAGAGCTGGGGGATTCCGGCGCACCGAACATTCCCGATGAAACAACAGCGAGACCTGTTTTTAATGACATTTCAGATGTTGACGACCAGCTATTCTGTGATGCGGCCAACCTTATCGACCCCGTCAATTCTACGGCATCAGTACCTGCAGCAGAACAAGAAAGGTTTTTCACATTATTTTCCAGGGCTTTGAAATCGAGGAATGTTTTGCTATACAAACGACTGGGGGTTTTAATTGAGAGACAGTACAGAGACTATATGTTATTCTGGCATAGAACAATTCCACGCATGTTAAACAGCAACCCCATTAAAAAACGCAAATACAGACGCTAAAATCATACATGTAACACCAATCATTCCAGAAAGACCCAAAAACGCACATCCTTAATTATCCAAATGGGAGAACTACAGCAACAAGGGGAGACAGTTGAAACCCTCTTAGCACAGATAACGCCTGAACTCCTAGAACTTATTAACCGTATGAACGAGTCAGGGACGTCCGATGAAAGCATATTAACACAGATTCCAGCCGAACTCCTAGAAATGATTAATCGCATGAACGAGTCAGGGACGCCCAATGAAAACATGTTATCCCAGATTCCCGAAGCCCTCATAACCTTTATTAATCGGATGAATGAGAGTCAGACATTTTCGGCCCCTGCCACCCCAACAGAGATAGACCAACCAGTAACGCCCAGGTCCGTGAGGTCTGAAATGCCACAAGATGTTTTTGGGGAATTGGAAAATTGTCTAATAAATCTGTCGGGAGATGGTCTTGATAGACGTGTCCGGGTTGTGTACCGGAATAAATTCAACAATACAGAGATTCGACAGTTTTTCAATTTCCTATGGGTGAATCAGAATCTTGACTATGCGGTATTTTACATGATGATAATGGACACTCTAAACGATCTGTTAGAGACGGCAAGAGATTATGGCGAACCACGTGATGTCTTACAGTTGGACATTTGTGGAGATAGCCTGCATAACACAGTATCTCTTATTTTACCCAATGGCGAAGCAGATCTTGAACAATTTACCGCGCTGTTAGAACGCCTTGTTCAGTCAAATTTAGCCATCATAGCCGATCGGACACTCGAGCTTGTAGTGCAAATAATACGTCAACCCCAGGGGGGCGGGGGGCAGAGAAGGAAGCTTGATAGCCTAATGCAGTCAGAAATCATAAGCAATAAAAGGGCCTACCTCATAAACGTTCACAATTCCGATAATAAGCTATGTTTTGCAATAGGCCTAGCGCATTTACTTAACCCTGGATGTACGGATCTGACGGCATTGCAAAAGGCTAGAGAGATCCAAACGGCGGTGGGTCTCGGGATACAGGAGGAGGTGGCATTCTCCGACATAGTCAAATTTGAAAACTTTCTGAATATCAAGATTGTGGTTTTGTACCACAGTAGAGCTAATGCAGCTCTCTTGAAGTTCCAAAACACCCCCCAACCGCACCCTCAGATTCTGTACTTTTATGTGCAAAACGAACATTACTACGCCGTTACCAACATCACGGCATTTTTAGGCGCACCATATGTGTGTCCATCCTGCCATACCGGCTACACCCAAAAGGGGGGGGCACTCGTGCCGTTATAACTGTTCGGTATGTCAGGATGCAGAGTGCCCAATGCAACCCTTAAACTTGACACCCTGTGAGGATTGCCACCGCACATGTCGTTCGACCTACTGTTACGATAAACACAAAATTGAAACATGGCACCCTAAGGCCTGTAAATCTGTAAGCATTTGTGCCATTAACAAGAAATGCCCAAAATGTCATTGCAATTACAACCTTAAAATAGATAGCCCTAAACCGCATGTGTGTGGAATCATACATTGTCCAATCTGTAAAGGGCCTTTGAAAAGCAGAGACGCTGAAGTGGTTCAAGAAGTGACACACGAGTGTTATATTCAGCCCTTGGCTGAAGATGAACATTCAGAGAAATATGTGTTCTATGATTTTGAGACAAATCAGCAATCGGGGGATCATTTGCCTATTTTTGTATCTACCATGACATTCAAGGGGGAAAAGTGGTCTGCAGAAGGATCCAATTGTGCACTACTCTTTCTAAAACATTTTAGAAAGCCACAGTACCGAAACTTCACGTTTATAGCCCACAATGCTAGAGCCTACGATTCTTACCTGCTTCTGAATCCATTGATACAGCAAGGCGTGGCACCCAGGGTCATAGCTCAAGGTAGTAAAATCTTGTGTTTTGTAGACCCAGCCTTCAACCAGAGATACATTGACAGCTTAAGCTTTTTACCCATGAGATTGTCTCAAATGCCAGAGGCCTTGGGTTTTGAAAACTCTGTGAAAGGCTGGTTCCCCCACTTCTTCACATCTGAGGAGAATCTAAATTATGTCGGATCATATCCCAGCCCTGAAATGTACGGGTGTGATCAAATGTCTCCCAAAGAGCGTGAGAGATTCATGACGTGGTACGAGACAGTAAGACATGGACCCTTTGATTTCCATAAAGAGATGGAATCATACTGTGACAATGATGTGGTTTTACTTCGTGAAGGATGCCTCAGATTCAGAGAAGAGGTAATCAAAGATGCAGGCATTGACCCCTGGAGTTGTACAACTATTGCATCAGCATGCATGAAAACCTACCGTACACACTATCTGCCTACAGCCTCTATAGCTATCCCCTCGCCTGACAACTACCGACGCCAATTCAAGTCATACTCTAGTGGGTCCATTCAATGGTTAGAGTATATGGCCCAGGATAAAGACATTTTTATTCAACATGCTTTGAATCGAGGGGAGATGGCATGGCTCTTACCATGTAGATGGCTACACCCAGATTGACGGGGTTGAGACCGTGTATGAGTACAACGGTTGTTTCTTCCATGGTTGCAAATCTTGCTTTGTGCCCCAGAACATGTGTGTCCTAACCCAAAAGACTTTTGGGGAAATGTACCAAGAGTTTCAAGACAAAGTTGATTCTTTACAGGCTACTTACGGTCTAAAAGTGGTTGTTTTGTGGGAGCACGAATGGACAGCCCTCAAAAAGTCTGATCCTCATGTTCAAGCCTTCCTTTCCAGCTTTGACACCCCAGCACCTCTGGAACCCCGACAGGCCTTGTATGGCGGCCGTACCAATGCTTTGACATTGCGGTATGTAGCGCAACCCGACGAGACAATAGGCTATGTAGATTTTACATCCCTTTATCCTCATGTAATGAGTTCCTCATGCTATCCTATAGGGCATCCGGAATTATTCATCGTGATTTTGACTTACCTCAAAACTATTTTGGTCTGATCAAAGCAACAGTCTACCCTCCTAGGGGTTTGTTTATACCTGTGTTGCCTTACAGGGGCCCTCAAGGAAAACGTTTCTTTCCCCTTTGTCGCACCTGCAGTGAAAACATACAACAAAACCCATGTGATCACTCCGATCAAGAAAGGGCCCTGACCGGGGTGTGGGTCACAGTTGAATTCTCTAAGGCTTTAGAGATGGGGTATCGTGTGGCAAAAATCTTTGAAGTATGGAACTTTTCCAAGAAATCAGACACTCTTTTTAAAGAGTACATCAAGACCTTCTTGAGATGTAGGCAAATGGCTTCAGGCTATCCTGCATCGGTCACAGATCAAGAGAGTAAAGACAGGTACATTCAAGACTATCACGACAGAGAAGGCATCCTTCTTGACCCTGACAGAATAGAGGTCAACAAAACTAAACGAAATGTGTCGAAATTGTACTTAAATTCGCGTTGGGGCAAATTAGCGCAGAGGTGTAATATGCTAACAACGTCGATTATTAAAGACCCTGAAGAATTTTTGGAATTTGTTTTTTCGGACCAATACGAAATTTGAGTCAAGACATTGCCTTGGTGCAATGGCGACGTAACAAGAAGTGGGTTCTACCCCCGGGTAATGTAAATGTGTGTCTTGCAGCATTTACCACGGCCTATGGCCGACTTGAACTGTACAAGCTCATGGAGCAGCTTCAGAGGCGGGTTCTTTACCACGACACAGACTCTGTGGTCTATGTAAGCAAACCGGAGGATTGGAGCCCCCCACTCAGCAACTATCTGGGTGGCTTAACGAGTGAACTCGCAGAGGGGGACCATATCACAGAATGGTCCTCCTGTGGTCCCAAAAGCTATGCTTTTAGGACTCAAAAGAATCACGTGGTGTTGAAAGCCAAAGGCGTGACTCAAAACTATGAAAATGCCCAGCATGTAAACTTGGAATCAATCACACGCTTGGTCGAGGGGTTCCTAAATGACAGGAATAGTGACTTGGAGATTTTGAGCTCCTACAAAAAGATTGTTAGGGATAAAAAGGGCTTCCATCTGAGGAATGCCCCACTCACTAAAAGATTCAGGGTTGTCTATGACAAGAGACTGCTTTTGCCTGACTGGACCACATTGTCCCTTTGGTTACTGACTTATGCTACAAGCTACAGGGTGTCTTAAAGCTTAAGATATAATGACTGCTGTAGAAGGTTTTGACCCCCGGTTGCAACTACCATTTTCGGCCTTAATCGCAGGGCCTTCGAATAGTGGTAAAACTTGTTTTGTAAAAAGTATTTTAGAGAATTCTGAACATGTGTTATCTCAAAAACCTGATAATGTTGTGTGGTGTTATTCTTGTTATCAACCTCTGTATGATGAATTGTTGAAGACAATAAAAATCAAGTTTGTTGAAGGAATACCTGATTCCCTGTCTGGTGATGAGCTTTTACCTCCTAAAAACAATCTGTTGGTTTTGGGCGATATGCTATTTGCAGGTAGCGAACATCCCGAAATTGCCCGAGCGTTTACCCAATATACTCATCATAGAAACCTGTCCGTGCTTTACTTGGTGCAGAATGTGTTTCACCAAGGTAAAAATAGACGCACCATCAGTTTGAACGCCAATTACATGGTTTTGTTAAAAAATCCTAGAGACAAACTACAAATTAACACTCTAGCTCAGCAGATGTACCCGGGAAGGAAATCCTACTTTATGGAGAGCTACGAGGACGCTACCAAAGCGCAATTTTCTTATTTAATCGTGGATTTAAAAGCAAATACTCCAGAACACCTGAGGCTACGAACCGGTCTGTTCCCGTGGGAGTGGCCGGCTGCGTACATTCCTAAAAAGTAACCGCTATGTCTCTGCGTTTAAAAAGAAACTTGCCCCTCTTGAGAAGCCTAGTTGGGGATACATCTAATGAACGGAAAGCCATCTTGGGTCACTGTTCTTCAGATCTCATATTATCCCTATGTGAGATTGCTTTGAATCTTCTCAAAGGACGCATTCCACTCACCCTGACACAATTGAAAAAATTAAAGAGACAAAAGACTGCGATCAAGCTCTTTGACAATAAAAGGGTCAGTCTTCAAAAGAAACGACATAGCATACAACAGTCTGGCGGTTTTATTCTACCTTTACTAAGTATAGCCGTGCCCTTCATCACCAGCCTTATTGCAGCCCGACGTGGTGGTTGAACACATAGGATGATGGCCAATAAAATGTATCTGGTGCCACAACAAGAGTTGGATAGACTTAAAAAAACAAGTGCATGGTCCCAAAAATATCAGACAAACAGCGGAAAATGATTTGGATACGGCCATGAAGGATATTTTGAATCAAAAAGGATTGAACCCCTATGATAAGGTCCAAAAATACACAAACCTCTTGCAAAGGTATTTGTCCTTGGTGAAACAAGGGGAGAGAGAGACAGGCCATTTAACTATTTCCCTACAGGACCCTTTAAAAGATGACGAGCCTAGCGAGAGCCACGCCCCTGTAATGCCTGTACCTGCGAGCTTACCGTCTGAAGATCAAATGCCCGTTGAAGATAAAGTTATGCATAACTTGTTAACCCATGTTCCGGCACGTAACAGGAAAAATGTTAGCTACATTATGAACAAGATAAAAGACTCAAATGGGGCAGCTACTTGGAACGACAAAGGAGAGTTTATCCTTCAGGGTTCGGTTGTCAAGGGTCACATATACTTGACTTGCTTAAAAGTACCACATCTGCCCACAAGGTTGCTGATGACAGAAGACCTCCAGGGTGGCTTCAGTTTCTTAAGGCCCTGGCCATCCTCAACATTCCCCTCTCGGGTGTACCCAACTATAAGATTCGTCAACAGATTCACTCTTTAAAACACAAACCTTCAACGAGATACAGCACCCCTAAAGATGCCCCAAAACCCTCGCATCCTTATGAAATGAATGACGATAACCCATTTACCCCCCTGAACGCCTCCGGACCTTTCCCTAATCCTGATCTCTCTGGGTGGTTAGACTTTTGAATGACTTTTGAATGACTATGATTAAATTCAATACATTTCATTTGAAAAAATAAGCATTTAACATTTGTGGCATTCTTGAAACATTTGGCGTGAGCATACGCCTTGATTACACGTTCTTAAAGGATACACATTTGAACACTTTTGATATTTTCCAACAAAACAAGCTACAACGTTATCATTACTTCTTAAATCATCCTTATAAAGAGACATAACATCTTCAAAAGAAACTCCCCGGGCTCTTTGGCATAGGTAGAATACACAGTGTTGACCGCATGTAGTGGAAAGGGTATCTTGCACCTGTTTGATGTTGTAGTATATCTTTGAGCAGTTTTTGGTCAGAAATTCTTTAATAGATTTGGGGAAATGTGAAAAACCGGGGGGAAAGCCATAGGAATCAAAAAAAGTTGAGATTTTTCTTCCTCCTTCCTCTTCTAATGTCACAGCTAGCCAATGTTCACCCGGCATGTGTTTAGGATGGGTGTTGACTATAAACATGGCAGGCCGCACCATACATTTCTCCATAGGTAATTCATCACAAGCCAACACTCCGCAAAAATGTTTTCCAATCAGTCGGCTCATCAGCCCTTCCAACTCTTGGGTATTCATGTCTTTGCTCAACGATCCTTAATAATAATCTACTAAAACCTGTCTTCGGCTATTCACCTCCAAGATTGAATCAGAGCAGGCATAAACAATCATGCTAACGGTACAGGCTAAAGGTGTACGGAAACGCATTTCCAGCCTGAGGTTACCTTGGGACACCACCGAAAGATTTCCTGAGGTGTCATCATCAGGGGATAAATTGAAAGCATACATTGTGTAACCCTCTGCAAAATCATTTCTGTCCATAGGTAAAGACATATATTTTAGATGCCTCCCGGTAGCCAGGAATAGATTGTAAAATTCTCGCACAGATATGTTGTTATTAAATTGCGGTTGGAAAGCCTTAGCAGGGACCTGACGTCCGTCCTGACACAGAGCTACATACTCTGCATTGAAGTGTTGAAAATTAAATGGGTTTTTATTTAAGCTGCCCGTATTGGAGGCGTGATCAACCAAACCTATAACCACGTATCGCGGTAAAGGGCCTAGAAATAGGTTTTCTTGACTGCATATTCTGCTGCCCACAGGTATGCTAAAGGTTTTCATACTCAATATGAGTACTCAATCACTTTTTATAGCTACTGTTTACAGGCCTCCTGGGCCATATACAGCGTTTCTCACTGAGTTCCCTGAATTCCTATCGGACCTTGTAGTCATTGCAGATAATATTCTAATCTTTGGTGACTTTAATATTCACATGGAAAAGTCCACAGACCCACTCCAAAAGGCTTTCGGAGCCATCATCGACTCAGTGGGTTTTGTCCAACATGTCTCTGGACCCACTCACTGTCACAGTCATACGCTGGACCTAGTTTTGTCCCATGGAATAAATGTTGTGGATCTTAATGTTTTTCCTCATAATCCTGGACTATCGGACCACCATTTTATTACGTTTGCAATTGCAACAAATAATCTGCTCAGACCCCAACCAAGGAACATCAAAAGTCGTGCTATAAATTCACAGACAACACAAAGATTCCTTGATGCCCTTCCAGACTCCCTCTGCCTACCCAAGGACGCCAGAGGACAAAAATCCGTTAACCACCTAACTGAGTATCTCAATTTAACCTTGCGCAATACCCTAGATGCAGTTGCACCCCTAAAAACTAAAAAAATGTCTCATAAGAAACTAGCTCCCTGGTACACAGAAAATACCCGAGCTCTGAAGCAAGCTTCCAGAAAATTGGAACGGAAATGGCGCCACACCAAACTGGAAGTCTTCCGACTAGCTTGGAAGGACGGTACCGTGCAGTACCGAAGAGCCCTTACTGCTGCTCGATCATCCTATTTTTCTAACTTAATTGAGGAAAATAAGAACAATCCGAAATTCCTTTTTGATACTGTCGCAAAGCTAACTAAAAAGCAGCATTCCCCAAGAGAGGATGACTTTCACTTTAGCAGTGATAAATTCATGAACTTCTTTGAGGAAAAGATTATGATTATTAGAAAGCAAATTACGGACTCCTCTTTAAACCTGCGTATTCCTCCAAACCTCAGTTGTCCTGAGTCTGCACAACTCTGCCAGGACCTAGGATCAAGAGAGACGCTCAAGTCTTTTAGTACTATATCTCTTGACACAATGATGAAAATAATCATGGCCTCTAAACCTTCAAGCTGCATACTGGACCCTATTCCAACTAAACTACTGAAAGAGCTGCTTCCTGTGCTTGGCCCTCCTATGTTGAACATAATAAACGGCTCTCTATCCACTGGATGTGTACCAAACTCACTAAAAGTGGCAGTAATAAAGCCTCTCTTGAAAAAGCCAAACCTTGACCCAGAAAATATAAAAACTATCGGCCTATATCGAATCTTCCATTCCTCTCAAAAATTTTAGAGAAGGCTGTTGCGCAGCAACTCACTGCCTTCCTGAAGACAAACAATGTATACGAAATGCTTCAGTCTGGTTTTAGACCCCATCATAGCACTGAGACGGCACTTGTGAAGGTGGTAAATGACATTTTAATGGCAACGGACCGAGGCTCTGCATCTGTCCTCGTGCTCCTAGACCTTAGTGCTGCTTTTGATACCATCGATCACCACATTCTTTTGGAGAGATTGGAAACCCAAATTGGTCTACACGGACATGTTCTGGCCTGGTTTAGATCTTATCTGTCGGAAAGATATCAGTTTGTCTCTGTGAATGGTTTGTCCTCTGACAAATCAACTGTAAATTTCGGTGTTCCTCAAGGTTCTGTTTTAGGACCACTATTGTTTTCACTATATATTTTACCTCTTGGGGATGTTATTCGAAAACATAATGTAAACTTTCACTGCTATGCGGATGACACACAGCTGTACATTTCAATGAAACATGGTGAAGCCCCAAAATTGCCCTCGCTAGAAGCATGTGTTTCAGACATAAGGAAGTGGATGGCTGCAAACTTTCTACTATTAAACTCGGACAAAACAGAGATGCTTGTTCTAGGTCCCAAGAAACAAAGAGATCTTCTGTTGAATCTGACAATTAATCTTAATGGTTGTACAGTCGTCTCAAATAAAACTGTGAAGGACCTCGGCGTTACTCTGGACCCTGATCTCTCTTTTGAAGAACATATCAAGACCATTTCGAGGACAGCTTTTTTCCATCTACGTAACATTGCAAAAATCAGAAACTTTCTGTCCAAAAATGATGCAGAAAAATTAATCCATGCTTTTGTCACTTCTAGGTTAGACTACTGCAATGCTCTATTTTCCGGCTACCCGGATAAAGCACTAAATAAACTTCAGTTAGTGCTGAATACGGCTGCTAGAATCCTGACTAGAACCAAAAAATTTGATCATATTACTCCAGTGCTAGCCTTTCTACACTGGCTTCCTGTCAAAGCAAGGGCTGATTTCAAGGTTTTACTGCTAACCTACAAAGCATTACATGGGCTTGCTCCTACCTATCTCTCTGATTTGGTCCTGCCGTACATACCTACACGTACGCTACGGTCACAAGACGCAGGCCTCCTAATTGTCCCTAGAATTTCTAAGCAAACAGCTGGAGGCAGGGCTTTCTCCTATAGAGCTCCATTTTTATGGAACGGTCTGCCTACCCATGTCAGAGACGCAAACTCGGTCTCAACCTTTAAGTCTTTACTGAAGACTCATCTCTTCAGTGGGTCATATGATTGAGTGTAGTCTGGCCCAGGAGTGGGAAGGTGAACGGAAAGGCTCTGGAGCAACGAACCGCCCTTGCTGTCTCTGCCTGGCCGATTCCCCTCTTTCCACTGGGATTCTCTGCCTCTACCCTGTTACGGGGCTGAGTCACTGGCTTACTGGGGCTCTCTCATGCCGTCCCTGGGGGGCGGTGCGTCACCTGGGTGGGTTGATTCACTGTTGTGGTCGGCCTGTCTGGGTTGGCGCCCCTTGGGTTGTGCCGTGGCGGAGATCTTTGTGGGCTATACTCGGCCTTGTCTCAGGATGGTAAGTTGGTGGTTGAAGATATCCCTCTAGTGGTGTGGGGGCTGTGCTTTGGCAAAGTGGGTGGGGTTATATCCTTCCTGTTTGGCCCTGTCCGGGGTGTCCTCGGATGGGGCCACAGTGTCTCCTGACCCCTCCTGTCTCAGCCTCCAGTATTTATGCTGCATTAGTTTATGTGTCGGGGGGCTAGGGTCAGTTTGTTATATCTGGAGTACTTCTCCTGTCCTATTCGGTGTCCTGTGTGAATCTAAGTGTGCGTTCTCTAATTCTCTCCTTCTCTCTTTCTTTCTCTCTCTCGGAGGACCTGAGCCCTAGGACCATGCCCCAGGACTACCTGACATGATGACTCCTTGCTGTCCCCAGTCCACCTGGCCATGCTGCTGCTCCAGTTTCAACTGGCCTGGGCCCTAGGACCATGTCCCAGGACTACCTGACATGATGACTCCTTGCTGTCCCCAGTCCACCTGGCCATGCTGCTGCTCCAGTTTCAACTGTTCTGCCTTACTATTATTCAACCATGCTGGTCATTTATGAACATTTGAACATCTTGGCCACGTTCTGTTATAATTTCCACCCGGCACAGCCAGAAGAGGACTGGCCACCCCACATATGCTCTCTCTAATTCTCTCTTTCTTTCTCTCTCTCGGAGGACCTGAGCCCTAGGACCGTGCCCCAGGACTACCTGACATGATGACTCCTTGCTGTCCCCAGTCCACCTGACTGTGCTGCTGCTCCAGTTTCAACTGTTCTGCCTTATTATTATTCGACCATGCTGGTCATTTATGAACATTTGAACATCTTGGTCATGTTCTGTTATAATCTCTACCCGGCACAGCCAGAAGAGGACTGGCCACCCCACATAGCCTGGTTCCTCTCTAGGTTTCTTCCTAGGTTTTGGCCTTTCTAGGGAGTTTTTCCTAGCCACCGTGCTTTTACACCTGCATTGTTTGCTGTTTGGGGTTTTAGGCTGGGTTTCTGTACAGCACTTTGAGATATCAGCTGATGTACGAAGGGCTATATAAATAAATAGATTTGATTTGATTCATGGTAATTCTTTGGAGAGGTTAAAGGGCATTTGCTTTCAGCAAAGCCTGTGAGTGACCCAGACGAACTGCCGGAGATACAGACACTTTTTTAATAAAAAGCGTGGCCCCCAACACTTTTAAGCTAAAGTCCCCGTCCGTTGCAGACATTAGGCAAAACTCATCCTTGGCCCTGGTTAATTTTAATCTTAAATCAACCGCATTTAAGAGTAAACGTTCTTGAAATAAAATGTCAGAGTGTATAGGGCCTAGCAGATGAAACTCTCGAGATTCTGCACAGTAGCGAGCCCGGGCCTCCAGTCCTTTATTTGCACCGGTGGATGGGTCTGTCGATTCCATAGAGCCTCCTGCAGTATCCTTGCTAAACAGCCCTGCGCTGAATTGGGTCTTGAGAGTGTCTTCAGAGTAGTTGAGTAAGCATTCCATGATGGCCTGGTATGGGTATGTGGCACTGCTTTGACTGATTAGACGTTCCCCCAAAGTCACATCCACTTGGGAGAAGATGGTGGCCACTGGGTAATTAACTAGTTGCTCCTACCCTCTACTTTTTTGAACATTTTGTTAAAAATCGCGCAACATTTCAGCGCCCTGCTACTCATGCCAGGAATATAGTACGTTCATATGGTTAGAATGTGTGTATAGGAAACCCTCGGACGTTTTTAAAACTGGTTAAATCACGACTGTGGCTATTACATAACGTGCGTTACATCGGAAAGCGCAGGAAAACCTGATCACAGAAAATGGAAATAAATATCCTTGCGCCACTTCCAGCAATTGTTAACAGTGAGCCGAATTAGATAAGACCGAGCATTCAACTCCCACAGCATCCCCATGCAGTCGAGTATCTTGTGAATTTAATCCTCTTTGATTCTTGGTTGAACCGAAAGAGGGGCATGACGTACCTCCGGTCTCCGCCCAGATCATTCCGGAAGAGCTCTCTCCTGAAATTTTTTCCAAGACGACAGCAAATGAATGTACATCGCCTACGGATGATTTTTATCGCTTATTAACGTTTACTAATACCTAAAGTAGCATTACAAACGTATTTCGAAGTGTTTTGTGAAAGTTTATCGTCTACTTTTTGAATTTTAAAAAATGACGTTACGTTGTGAAATCGCTGTTTTTTCGTTTATCACACAGTCTACATATAACGATATCTTGGCTTTATATGGCCCGATTTAATCGAAATAAAGACCCAATAGTGTTTATGGGACATCTAGGAGTGCCAACAAAGAAGATGGTGAAAGGTAATGACTGTTTTCTATTTTATTGTGCGGTTTGTGTAACGCCGAAATGCTAATTATTTTGTTTACGTCCCCTGCTGTGCTTTTCTGTTGTAGTATATTGGTGCATGCTATCAGATAATAGCTTCTCATGCTGTCGCCGAAAAGCATTTTAAAAATCTGACTTGTTGCCTGGATTCACAACGAGTGTAGCTTTAATTTGATACCCTGCATGTGTATTTTAATGAACTTTTGAGTTTTAACTAATACTATTAGCATTTAGCGTAGCGCATTTGCATTTCCAGAGCTCTAGTTGGGACGCAAGCGTCCCAGGTAGAGGTAAGAGGTTAATGAGACTCACTTTGGCATTGTTTGCAATATCAGTACCATCTCTTTTGGTCACTTTTAGACGCAAATGCACCAAGGTGTTGTTGAGGTCCAGATAGTTGTCACCGTGGCCTGGTATGAAAAACTCTATGGGGCCGTTGTCTGTAATGGCAGAGAGTGGGGCTATCTCCACATAACTGGACCTCTCTACTGAATGTTGGGTTAAGGGGGCCGTGAAAAGATCGAGCTCTGTCTTTATAGCTTCAGAGGATATGCGGTGTAAAAGAGCCATGGTGCTTGTTCTTTTAGAAAATACTTCTGAGTATTCTTTTTACCGTTTTTGGTCCAGACCTCCTCACTTTACCCCGTCTTTGACTAACTGAGTTTCTTTTAACCGTTAACCTCCGTTTTTTAGGCGCAAGCCTGCGCCTTATACCCGGAGGTCTCTTTTTCGGTCTTCGAGACAACATCATCAACCCTGAGCCTTCTTGACTCTCGACATCTGGCCTCCCTTCTGGTCATAGCATTGGCTACAACCTCACTTACTATACTTTTTGCTGCTGATTTTAAATGCGGTTTGGCTATGCTGAAGCCTCTCTTCATAAACGGTAAAACCACCCTAAAGAGGTTACGAAATATACCTCCGATCCCCGAACCATACATGGTGGGGGAACCATAATAGCCGGGTAACCCATTACCCACTTGATCAACATAGTATGAGACATACCGGTTAGGGTCGAGATGTCGGTGTTCCATAATTTTAATTTAGATGTATTATGTATATAAAATATATAATACTAATATTATATATGTAGAGAGGTTTTGGTGGGTCTAAAGTGGATTTTTACAATCATTTTACCATAAGTAAATTCAATGTTTTCGTTCTGATCCGTTTTAAGCTCAACAAGAATGTTTTCAATATATTTTTTGCTTACAGGTACGTAGTGTGGCTTGTCGTAGGTGACAGTGACTATGTCCCCATCCTCTCCGTCTATATGAACCGTTCTCAGGAGTGGCACACAGCTGTCTCCGACCCTTTGATAGGATATGATGTCGGTATACACAAATATGTTGTAAAATCCTGCATGTATATCCGCGGGGAATGGGAATAATTTATCTCTCACATACGTCCATTTATTGGGCCCCATCCCCAACATGTATGCTAAATTACCGCTGGTCTTTATCCCCCCGGAAGCATCTCCTGAGATTTGTACCCGTTTATGTATAGGGTTGTACATCAGGAATATTTCCATACTGTTCTGCGATAGGCGTTCATTCAACTCGGAGACGATCCTGTCGACGGTTCTATAGAACCCTTTTTTAACCTTAATAAGTTTTGCAGGTTCCGATAACTTTTTGAAATAAAAATCACGGTCCTTATCTTTGATATTATATCAGCTATGTGGGTATGTAATCTCGCTGAGACCTACTTCCCAGGCCTCTGATAACTCTATAGGCTTTGGAAAATTGGTTGTATAATTCGAACTCTGATTATTACGATATATATGTGCGGACGCATTACTGGGGAGAGTCAGGTAGAAGCCGCTGTGTTCCATTATGCACTCGGTGTACACCCGAGTTGAATGAGGATGTATTTTATCATGCATGGGGGTTTAAATTAACCCCCCAGATGCCTCCACCACATCCTTCTCTAATACCCAACTGTTGAACTTTTGGGGCCAGTTTTTCCAGCGGACCAGCACCCATTTTTGACCTTTTTCTCTCTTTTGATCTAGAATCTCCTCTACGTGAAACACTTTGTCTTTACCCACCTTTACCTTCTGTAATTCCTTCTCATAAAAAGATCCCTCTATAAGTTCCCCGTCATAATCTTTTAATATGTAGACCGGGGTTATGCGCGGCAGACATTCTGTAACCGTGAATAGCTCGTCACTGTATCCTTGCTCGTATTTTTTGTCGAAAACACCCCTCAACTTGGATATACGAACCAAGTCCCCCACAATGAATTTAAAATGTTTTTTTTTCTTACGGCGAAGGGGGAGCAAACCATACAGATTTTTAAAGACTTGAAAAGAGTTTTCCGAAGAGACCTCGGAGGGTTTCATCCTTATACTCTTATGATAACTATTGTTATACCCAATTACTAAATCTTGAACTATATCGATATATCTATGCGTGTTGTGAGCTGTAAAATAGCGCCACATCCGCTCCTTCAGAGTTCTGTTAAAGCGTTCAACAACTGAAGCTTTCAAATCCGAGCCTGTAGCAAAATGTACTATATAGTGCTTCTTCGTGAGTTTCTGAAAAGTCTTATTAAAAAATTATTTTCCGCCATCAGTCTGCACTTTCTTGGGGGCGCCGCCTTCCTTCAAGATAGATTCAAATGCCCGGGTCACCTTTGCACCACTCTTATTTTTTAAGACCCGGACAAAAGCTATTTTAGAGAAAATATCTATAACCGTTAGCATATAGCGATTTCCATCATTTTTATCTGCAAGGGCCTGCATGTCACATAGATCAGCCTGAAATTGGGACAATGGTTGGGTAGAAAAAACTCTATTTCTCTGAAAATGTTTTCTTACGGGCTTATGCAGAGTGTGCGCATCCTGCTCTGATAGCCACTCATTCACTTTAGCATCGCTTAACCGGCTACCTGTTTCTTCAGCTATAGCTCTCTGTAAATATTCCTTACCCCCATAAGACCCTGGGTTAGAGGGATTATAATATTATAATATGTTTTTCAACATCTGCTCTGCCATCCTTCTTGCCTCTCTGAGGTACAATAACGTTAATGAGCCACTTTCAAATAACGACAACATTTCATTTTCATTTTTGGGATTTTTATTTTCAAGAAAACATTATGTATTACGTATACAGACAATTCAGAATTCGTTGCAGGATAAATGTCCACCCTTTCTCAATGATCGAATCATGCAAAACCTTGTATATTTGGTTTAGATTAACAGGTTTGCTTCGCTGAATTTTTACAACACACACATCAGCTATAAAAGTATATAAACAACAAATATGATACATGTTACAATTAAATGGTGTTTCAAACAAATAAAGTAAAATCTTAGACAAGGTTGTTTCTAGTTCTTCAGAATCACCACCAAGCCGGGTTACCATTTGGGTCCATTGTAGACACTTGCCCGCATGTCGTACATGATTCATGATTCGTTCCATTTTCAACACACGCTCTACACTAGTCCAGGAATTGTGGGTTGTGTAGAACGATACATTGTTCACTTTATTTTCAATAATTTGATAATTTGAACACTTGTAAGTTCTCTCAAAATAAAAAATGTATTTTTTCTCTCTAACATCGTATACACATAGTTACCCATTGCTCTACATCTAAATAACAAAAATGTCACTCGGTCTCTTGGGGTTTATTGAGCCAGAGAGTCATCACATCAGCCACCACAGCCTCCTGGTATTTGTTATCATCCACCAGGGTGTGTCGGATTTCTTTGAGTTTCTCGTGGATGTGGATCGCCTCCTTCAGTTCATGTAGGAATGCCTCGGATAGACGGCACAAGGCCCATAGCCTCCAGGGCTCTGACCAGCGATGGTATAAACCGGCAGGACCAAAGTCTTTTCACCAGCGCCTCAAAATTGTTGAAGAAGTAGTATCTTGGGGGGTCGTATAGGCATGGATGCCTGCGCTGGCTGGGGTGATTAATCTCACAACCGATGCATTTTTCTCGTATATATTCTCCAATCACCACGTCTAAAAGCGTGGCTACTGAGGCCTTGATTGTGTCTACAAAAATAGTACTGACCACCCCATCAAACACGTCCTCAGGCTGTGTACATGTAGGGGGTGTCGAGGGTCTTGCCAGGGGGGAGTAGAATGTAGGGCTGCGCGGCATACGATCCTTAGTGTCGGGCGTTAGGAATATCCATGGTTAATGCGTAGGTTAAGAACTGTAGGTTTTAAGGACCCTCCTTTTATTGTTGAACCAGCCCTCGGGGTATCTGGGCGGGGTTAACAACGCAGCTTACCTCGTTTTCTTTGGGGGCTGCCTCTCCTGACGCTGTACCTTCTTGGGGCTGCTTTGCGTCGTAATCCTCCGGATTCGTATATATTATGCACTTCTTTAGCCGAACAATGCTCTGGCGCTTTTGGCTCTGTACAAACAGAGCGTCCAACAACTCCAACATTTTCAATTCCATTAAAGGCCAACTTTTAAAGGGTATAAGCATTCGAAGCCTAAAATCACCGTCCAAACCGCCATCCCTGATGTTTTGGTTTCGGATTTCCTCGGTGCTGATATAGAACTCCACGCAGCCACAGGGAAGTCCATTCTTTCTCTGTATTTTCACCCGGTGAAATACTCTTCCGGAGGTGTCCGGGGTACCTTCCCAACGGGTCTCGTAGCCTGTGAACAAGCTGTAACCCTTGGTGATACGGCTCAGTTCGGGACACAAAACCTGGCGAAAAACCGTCCAGTCTTCAACCCCATAGGCCACTCCTAATGTCTGGTCGGTATATTCTTCTCCTTCGGCTACCGTATAGAGTTTCACGCTACAGGCCAGGTAATCAAACAGATACCCCCATTGCTGTCCGTTAGACATCGGCACTTCATCTTTCAGCGCAGTTGCGGGCGGTATCTGGGTTCTATACACATTTAGAAACCGCTTTTTTGGTGCATCGTATATTGCGGCAGTATACTTTTCCCTTTCTCTATGTTTCAGACGCGGTCCTGCTTCCGTTGCTACAGTCATCACAGCTTTGCCACTGATCACAAAATCCATGTTTAAAAATAGGGTTTACGGTTCTGGGTTCGCAAGCCTTGTTCTGGACATTTATAATGCATATGCCACAGCTCTATAACACCCGGACATTCCTGCTTCATCAGATAACAAACATAAGGGAGATAAAGCTGGGGGTGGGGGACATACACGGTCCCAAAAGTGCAAACACTCAAACACCCCCAGTTCAACCAGACCCCATCAATCACCAGGACTACTTCAAAGCCTGACATGTAGATATAAAATAACACACACCCTCTAACACGTGACCACAGGAACAGGGGGGACGGGGCGGGGGCCCATATTTAAACATGCACGCGTCGTCATGACGTAGGGTCATCAATCAATAATTTTGACGCGTGCCGTCTCCTTTAATCTCTCTCTTACATTGAATGAACTACAGGACAAAATACAAACCCTTCAGGCCCAAAAATCCGGTTAGGTTGATGGTATCCAAAATTACATGATAAAATACACAGACCACAAATTCCAATTGGCTATACTTCAACTCTTTAACATCATCCTCAGCATTGGCATATTCCCGAATATTTGGAACCAAGGCTGGTTCACTCCAATACACAAAAGTGGAGACAAATTTGAACCCAATATCTACCGTGGGATGTGCATCAACAGCAACTTTGGGAAAATCCTCTGCATTATCATTAACAGCAGACTCGTTCATTTCCTTAGCGAAAACAATGTACTGATCTGTAAAAATGGCGCCGATAGAGAGTGCTGCAGTGCTTATAGCTCTTATGAAACCTTGTAGTATTTTGTTCTTTTGTTTGTTATTTCTTCCATTATTATCCCAGAAAATGTTTTATGTTATTCCAAACAGTCGGGAAGAACTATTGGATATCAGAGCAGCGGTAACTCACCAGCACTACCAGCATTGCAACCAGGAATACAACTTTCCCGAATCGGATCCTTTGTTCGTACCCCCAGGGCAATAAAACTGATTCCGGGGGCTGAAGCAAAACAACGGCGGCAGAGGAGAGGTACTCGGAGTGGTCTTCTAGCCTGACTTAGGAGGCGCGCACACCACCCACCGCTTTCTAGTATATTACTCGCTGTTCAGTCTCTGGATAATAAAGCTGATGAGCTCAGGGCAAGGATTTCTTTCCAGAGAGACAAAAGGCATTGTAACATACTCTGTGTGACGGAAACATGACTCTCTCGAAATATACTATCTGTGACCATCCAGCCAGTTGGGTTCTCAGTTCATCGCGCAGACAG